>NC_133351.1:5001000-5301000 GCF_030506205.2 Paramisgurnus dabryanus
TGTTTGCGCTGGCGCAAGCTGTTAGTTAATCTGGCCCATGATGTGCTTAGAAACAATTTTCAAGATTGAATTTACAAAGACTTTAAAGGAATAGTTCACCCAAAAATAAAAATTCTGTCACCATTTTCTCACTTCTATGTTGTTATAAACCTGTATAATCTTCTTTGAGGCCAGATTTACTAACAGCTTACGCCAGCACAAACCACCATTTTGGCAGTAAATAAAGATTTCAGGATGTACTACAGACGCGCAATAGATCATTAGCACTGAAAAGGTGTTCTAGTTATTATTGATCTTATTGCATGCATTTCTAGGAGTTTCCCTTTCAGACACAACATTTTTGGGAGGAGATTATTTAAATGATTCATGGAACGTACTTTACTTATGTTTGCATATGTGATATTACTGGTATTTGCGCCATTATTAAACGCCAAAAAAAGGCATGTCTTAAATTACTTTGCGCTTGAAATGGCTGCATTTATTGTTAAAAAAAAGAGGCATCACAGAGAGCAGAGAACGCGTGATATAGTAAATAAAATAGGAGTCAATAGGAGAAGACACACAATACCCAGTCTGATCTCACAAGAAATCGTATATATTTTACGAGTTGGCTAATTCGTATCAATTCCTGATGTCTGCCAAACGACCACCGGCTAAATCCTGTCTAATCTCCTTATCTGTTTAGACATATTTATATAGATATATATTCCAAGGGGTTTTTTCCTCCTAGGACTTTTCCCACTGGGTTTTTCTCCTAGGGTTTTTTTCCACCCCTGGAAGTCAGCCGACTTTGGCTTAACATAGGACCCCATTCTATACGTTACATATTACTATGCTTGCTTGTTCAGTTTAATCTCAACCACTGTATTTCGCTACTTATGTTGTCTATCGATTTTCATGTTTCCATGGTTTCTAATAATGTGAAGCTGCTTTGAAACAATTACTAATTGTGAAAAGTGCTATATAAATAAAATTGACTTGAATTGAATTAACACGAAGTTAATCGTGCAAAATCGTACGATTCTCTTTTTAAAGCCATCAACAAATTTGAACCCCTAACCCCGCACCTAACCCCAACGTCACAGGGGTCAAGGCAAATTTTATACCAAAACGTATGAATGTGGTCGTATGAATTGATACGAATCAGCCAACTCGTAAAAAATGTGCGAATTCTCGTGAGATCGCGTTGCTATACCAGACGTTTCAAAACTTCTTGTAAACCTTTATTTTTTATCCTTCGGTTCTTTTTAGTGTCCTACGGCTTCGTTAGCTTGTATTACACACCACGATTTTTCCGTTGCGATGTCCGTGGTGCTGAACTCAAGATCCGCTCTGCTTATTTGCGACCTTGAACTACTTTGTGCTGCTCTTGGTAGATTGCGTTGATCATTATGAAAATCAGCTGTTGCGTCTCTTTTTTTAGTAAATAATCCACGCATATTAACACTCCCATTAGCGCTTTTTGGAATCCCTAATTTGCCTCGGTTAGTAAATCTAGCCCTTGTTTTGATGAAAAAAAATGATTAATTCAATTTACTAAATTTTTAAGCTAAGTGGTCACAATCAATTTATTTATGCTACATTTAAACAAAACATTTTTTTTGTTTTTCTAAAAAAAAATTGTTTAAATGTAGCTTAAATAAATTGATTGTGACCACTTACCTTAAAAAATTGAGTAAATTGAATGAATTATTTTTTTCAGTGTCACCAAATCAATCAGTAGCCCCTTTGACATTCATAGTAGGATAAAAGAATACTATGGAAGTCAATGGGGCTTCTGATCAGTTCCTCAAAATCCTCAAACATTCCTCAAAATATCTGTCTTTGTGTTCATCAGAACAAAAAAATCTACAGGTTTGTAACAACATGAGGGTAGTAAATGATAACATAATTTGTATTTTTGGGTGAACTATCCCTTTAAGACAAATATTTTTCACTGAAGAAAAAACATACGTCTATGAGCTCAACTCAGCGCAGATGTCTATCAGTCTAAGTATACAACCTCACTACATTTTGTTTAATTTGACTGAAACATGACATGAAAGTCTTATGTTCATCAAGTATGTACTGTAGATTTAAAGCATGTTTAGAGATTTGTTTAAAAAAAAAAATTTGGGAGTGCCGTTTCTTACATCTGTTTGCAAGGCATTTCACAATCACAAAAGCACTGTTCAAAACATTAACAAATCTGCAGAAACACTTTTTGTTGGATTTCTTTAAGGATGAAGAAGAAAGAGACCTTTGTGATTTCTGCCGGTTTCATCATGATTTTAACATTAACAGGTACAGTAAACATAACCACAGCTTGAGACATGCAACCAGTGTTATACTAACCAAACATTTTAATGCTACTAAATGATTCATTCCAGATGATATGTTTAGTGAATTGATTCATGCAGTTCATTTAAGAAAAACGGCTTAAATGAAGAAAAGTTTGGGTTTAAGTACTGCTGCTTATCTCTTTAAGTCTTTTTTTCTTAGTTTTATGTAATGTGTACACTTGCAGTTTCGACATACTGTAGCTTAACACCGGACGCAACAGATCTTTTCTCTTCAAAACAATGTAATTATTCTGTAAGAGGAAATGACCGTTTGCAGACACGAAAGGATAATTTGTGTAAATGATGTTTCTGTTAATGGTCTAAGATATGGCTAATGTGTATTTTTTACTGCATCTAATGCATTTCCATTTTTTTACTGCCAGGATCGGTAGTGGGAGGAGGAAAACAGCCATGCAATAGAGCTGACATTTATGAAAAATGTGTTCTCACATTTAATCAATCCATGGCAGCAGTTGACTACCAACTCAAATGCCCATGGCCAACCACTAGACAGTGAGTTTTCATTGTACTATAACACACGCATGTTAAAATGAAACACATCAGAAATGTCATAGACTTACTGTACGTTGAATGGTTGTGTGGAGCAGTGCTTCTTAAAGGGTTAATTTGGGCCAAAATTAAAATTCTGCTATATGAATTACTCACCTTCACGTTGTTCCACACCCGGATGACATTCCGGGTTATCCTCGGGAACACAAATGAAGATATTTTTGATGAAACAAATAGTACACTTCAGAAAGGTGAATATTGGTACCTCAAAAATGGTAGGACCTTTTTAAAAGGTACCGTCCCAGTGTGAGAGTGTGTCGTTGATGAATTGATGATCTGTTTCCTTTGGGCTCTCAGGTACTACATCAAGCTGCTTTTGTGCATGGAATACATGGCTAACATCACATCCTGCCCACCTGCTCCTTCCACGCATGAGGTTTTGTTGAAAATCCACCAGGTCTATTACTTGCTATGCTCACATATGATGGATCCAGACTGGCACCTCCTAGTACTGTTTATTGCGCCCTGCATCATCCTCACTTTTATAATACCAGTCTTCTTCCACAAATTCAAACTGTATGAAAATACCTTTCCGAAGTATGACTAAGGCCAATGTTTTAAACAACAAAAAGTTGTACTGTCAGATGTTTCAATAAGACGATTAAGTGAATATTTTTTTGTGCATGATATAAATTAAAGGTGTAGCGGAGGATTTTCTCGAATTTTAGAAAAGAACCGCCTTTTCCACTTTTTAAAAAAATGCAATTGCGCAACACTCCTGATTGACAACTAGTAGTCTTGATGATTCACCCGAAAAAAGAAAATCCTCTTCAATACCATTAAGCAACATTATCAATGTCTGATCTATTTAATGCACTTTTTATTTAGTCATCAAGTCTCGTGACAATAATGATATAGACTAGGACCATGTTTGAACAATGTACCAGAATTTTTTTTTATATTAGAATGATGCATGGAATGGATGCATATTTAATATACATTTTCTGTCTTGTAAGTTATCAGGAAATATTGTGAAATACATATATATATATCCTATATACGTACATAAATAGTACTGTGCAAAAATCTTAGGCCACCACCACCAGACTTGTTGTTTTAGAAGTTTTGATGTCCATCCATATTTATTTTTCAATTTATTTTATTAAGATACGAACAGAAAATTCAGAAAATATATAAAAAATAATATGGCAATTCTGGCATGGTGGCCTAAGACTTTTGCACAGTACTGCATATATCAGCCAATTTTGTCCAGCACTTGCTAGTGTAACTGTTTAATGTAAATGCATTGATTGAAATAACGCTGTTAGGTGATTTTAGAGCAAATACTATGAAATGTATCACAGTAGCTGCGTTTTCAAATATTTGTGCAAAACGTTAGTGTTATTTTCCATTTTCTAAAAACGAATGCGAAATGACAGCGTTTCCCTACCCAGTCTCACGAGGTTTCATGATCTAGTCACATAATTTTTTGATTCTTTTTTCATGATATTATCATGAATTTCCGCATTTTTCGTGATCGTATAACGAATTCCTGTTTTCGTTTGATTATCACGTATTGGTTACTCAACTGCTCTTTCCTATTTTTAAACCATTGTCGCTTCGGTTAGGGTTAGATTTGGTACTTGCATAGAATGTCACTTTATGTATTGGTTAATACTATTTTTTCTGATTAAATTTTTTATATGTCACCTGGCGTTAGGGTTAGAGTTGGGTTTGGGTACAGTAGGGATGTCATTTTATGTAAATCTAACCCTAAACCGAAGCGACAATAGTAAGAAAATAGGACAAAATAGTTGAGTAACCAATACGCGATAATCACACGAAAACAGGAATTCGTTATACGATCATGAAAAACGCAGAAATTCGTGATAATATCACAAAAAAAGAATAAAAAAATACGTGACTGGGGTGCGTTTCCATTAACGGATGTTATGTGAAAACGCAATTTTAGACATTAATTTCTCACAAAAAGTCATTCCAAAAACCATGGCGAAAGGTGTATACGACTATATACGGTGCCGTGCAGACTGACATGCGGATGACATTAAAATACCGCAAGAGCGACTGGAAAGCATACAAAACAGTCAACCTAAATTTCATTTTATGTTTTTTTTTTTTTTGGTTAGGTGGAGTCTTTAAATAAGCCCTTTGGGTATTCTGCCTCTCCCTGCCCTGTATATGGATTGTACTTTTAGTTTATTGTATATATTTTATATGTGTACAAATAAATTACCAAACCAAAAAAAAAATCATACAGAACAGTTGACTCCTGAATCGTTATCGCACTATTTTGATGTCATGCGCTTGTCGGTCCTGACGTAGTAGTCGATGTAGTCGAACACACCTCTTCTGTAGCATCAAATGGCACCATAAACACTCATGGTCCACACTTTCTTGATGTAACGGCTCTTTAAGTCTGCTGCAAAGCCAGCACAGGTTTGGGCTCAATGACTGAAAAGGGGGCGCCCATGAGCACCCTTTTGAATCCTACGGTCTTGTTTACTTAATGGAGAGATGCACGTGGCGGCCATTTTAAGTCCACGAGACCGAAGCTCCACATGTGGTGCGGCATTTGGGAGGCAGCCGGTCTTGTCCTGCAACCAATCATACCGCACCATATTTCCGTCCTTACAGAAAAACGCTGGGCTTTTTTGTGATTATTGCGGGCAAAAATCCATGATCTTACAGCATGTTTTCTTAAAAAATGCGATGGAATATGCAGGATATTTATGCGATGAAATTGCGAGAACTTGCAAAAACTGTGGGAACTTGCAAAAACTGTTTGCAGCTTTTTATTGATGTTCACGTCACATAATCACGTCACTTCCATGGCAACAGGGGACACGGCTGTGTTTGTGTGAGGTAAATGCAACATTTTTCAACTTTCTGCTAAGATATATGTGATTTTTGCTACGAAAATGCAGGGATTATGAAATCATGCAAGCCTCGCATATTTTGTGCACGAAAATATGAAATTAATGCTGCGAAAGTGCAGCGTATTTGAAAAAATGTAAATATGCGGACTTTATGCATTGAATCATGCAATCGCATAATCGCATTTTTCTGGAGGGACTGATATTTAAACAATGATCTTGTGACTTCACGCACAACAGGTAAATGTAAAAAAAAGTAAAACAAAAATAAAATAAATTGCAGTTTACATTGCAGTTTTAAAATTGCAGTTTACAGGCCTAATTTTTGCGATATATGTGAGTTTATGCGAAATTGCCGCGTTTCCAATGTGTCATTTCAATTTGCGGAATTTGAAGGGTAACGAAAACGAGCTGTCAAAAGGCTGAATAATGTTTGCAATGAGGCACATTATTTTGTAACACGAGAAACTTTAAACACATAATAAATATTTATTCTGAGACAAAAAAATAACAATTTGTTTTACAATGCTCTGAAAACTTTTTTCATTATACAGAATAGCAATTTTGTACTGCTATTAAAATATCCACATCACATCATCATAGTATCGTATTGCTAATGCTAAAGTAATACATCTTATATACCATACGAACTCAAAACGTTTGTCTTATTTTCTGACAGACAAACTACACTTTTGAATGAATAACCAGGCAACACTTTGAGATCTACTGGAGGACTTTCTGAAAACCGCTAACCCGCTACTAAAATTAAACTTAAGGTATTATAATGTGTGTTTATCTTCCTTACGGTATTAGGATCTAGGGTTCTTATCTTATCTGGATCTAAAGTACAGAGTAAATAAGCAATGAGTATTAGCATGTGACAGAAGTTTCTTTATACAATGAACAATTGTGTACAATTATGTATTTATGCTTTGAGATGCTGAAAGTGTTGGGTATTAAAATATAAATAATAAAATTCATCCTCAATATGTCTGATTGTCATCTTTGTCACTACTACAGGAAAATGGCAAACATCACAGCATTAAACAGAAAATTAAAAATAAACCATCTTAGACATGACAACTCGGAGATAAAGGTACAAATGCTGTCACTGGGCTGGTTCCCTTTAAAAAGGTCCTAATATATACAATTTAGGTACAGATGCGCACCTGTGAAGTACTAATATGCACTTTTACGATACAAAGTTGTACTTTTTAAAAAGCAGTCCCATTGACAGCTTTTGTACCTTTTTCCCGACAGCATTTTTCATAAGATCAGATGATGGTGGTCCGCACAAAACGATTGGCATCACCTACCAAACTTCAGACACATTTGTCTTTTACCAGTAGTACAATTTCCCTTTTTTATGCCTCCAACATTTAAACACCACTCATAGGAAATGGCAAGTGCTTCATTTTATCCCACATATTAACCTTATTAAGTTGGTCTACGGCAAAATCTCTAGGATGCAAACGCTCACTTTCTAGATATCGCAGTTGTTGTCGGTATCTACTGTATTTTTTTCAGAAGCAAATGCAGTTATCACTACCATAAATAGCCCAGCTGTGTGTGTACAGAATGTGATTAAGCGCTCATGAGATGAGTTACAATTACATTTAGCCAGTATAGCTACATTGATCATGAATTATCTAGCATGTGCTTCATCTGTCAGTTTATCTTCATCTTATCATGAAAAAAAAAACTGCATACATGTTCCCGCAAGTACATCAAGTACACTACAGTATATACATTCACTGGGTCACACTGCGAAGAGAACCTAAACGCTTTTATATAATAATAATAATAATAATACTAAAGCTTGTGCTTTAGTACTTCTCTTAAACCGCTGGTGGGCATTTAAAAAAATACAGTATGCAAATAAATAAAAGCAATAAGTTACATAATAATAAATCTAAGTGAAAGCAGCAATTAGCACTGTGCTTAAAAGGTTATTTACAGCGATGCCATACAGTAGAAGAAGAACCATTTCTGTCATAGCTATTTATAATCTGAGTAACAAAGAACCAAAGTTATGGAACAATTTAACTAAAAAAAAAAAAATCTATGTCATCATAAAGTACCTTTATTTTTAAGTGTGTAGGGTTAAAGGGCACCTATTATGCAAAGTCCACTTTAACAAAGTCTTTGGACATAAATGTGTTTTGGCAGTGTGTGGACACAAAAACCCTACATTGAAAAAAAATCCTTTTTTAATCCCCATTAAAACAAATCATTTGATTTTCTTGTTAATGTGACATCACACTGATAAAGCTCCGCCCATGGACACTAACTGACTGGTTTATTTAACCCTAAAGCTTTTTTAAATGTGTTTGTTAGCACATCGTAGACTGTATTCACAGGAATCAGATCTATTTTAACTGAAAGCGCTCACTGTCTGTTGGTAAGGAAGTGTGGAGCTGTGGCTCGTTTGCATTTACAGACATAAAAACAATGCTTTTTGCGCACCCAAATAGGGGCATTTCGGACATGCTATAATAAATGATCTCTGGGGTATTTTAAGCAGAAACTTCACAGACACATTCTGCACACACATGAGACTTATATTACATCTTGGTAAATGGACATTACACGTCCCCTATAAGATGAGCATTTTAAAACTGGACGTTTCATGAGTCACCCTTTACATGGCTGAAACTAACAACCTGTAGATCACTAAACTGGTGATAAGATGACAGTCAA
This sequence comes from Paramisgurnus dabryanus, assembly GCF_030506205.2. Classification (NCBI taxonomy): domain Eukaryota; kingdom Metazoa; phylum Chordata; class Actinopteri; order Cypriniformes; family Cobitidae; genus Paramisgurnus; species Paramisgurnus dabryanus. Next base: position 5,009,426 of record NC_133351.1, read on the forward strand.
GGACAAAAGCTGTGCACCAATAATGTGTCTAGAAAAGGGTTCAGAAGTCAATATGCTTGTGACCCTACGTATGGTCATTTTATTGGCAGACCCCAAAACCGCCAGCTAAAATAATCAGAAAACAAACACTAAAGTGCTGACCTCTTTGAATAATCTTAAATGAACCGGTAAAGTTGGTTGTGTGGACAATAGAAAATTATGTAAAAAAAAAAAAAAAATGCAACAGATCTGTTCATTTCTGGTTGCAGTAATATTTTACAGTGGGAGATGGTGTATGAATACAAATTTTACTCTGTAGCTATCAGAAAACATCTCTCGCATTTTTTCCAGTTGCTTGCTTGTATTATGTTTACTCAGAAAAAGCCACATAAAGCCTGCATGTAGAGATGGCAGTATAAAACATAAGTGGCAGTGTATTAAACTACTGTAATAAACAGACAGTAGTCTATAAAGCACCAAATGTGACATATATTCAATATATAAAGTAAACTAATAACGGTAACACTTTACAATAAGGTTGTATTTGTTAACATGAGTTAATGCATTAGCTAACATGAATTAACAATGAACAATACTTCAACAATACATTTTTTAAAATCAAAATTTGTATCATGTATCTGTTAAAATACATGAATAACTGTATTGGCATTAACTAACATTAACTCTTTCCCTGCAATTGACAAGTTATCTTGTCAATTAAGAGAAAACATTTCCCTGCCACTGCCGCTTCCCTGCCGAGTTTTTTTTTGTAATCTGTAATTCCGTTATTTTGTATTTTTGAAGAAACCTACCCATATTTGAGAAGTGATAAAAAGAGAACAAATGAAGATATGATGAAACTTTTTGCCGTTGTTTTTTTTTCAAAGCAGATGTTTTTTTTCATGTTAAATATGTTTATATATTTATAGAAGGGTCAAAAAAACGGTTTGGCAACATGAGAAATTCAAAAATCTTTTTAAATAACTTTTAAAAGCATGCATCAGGTTTATTTCAATGCACATAGTGTATTTATTTAAATTTTAGGCAAAAAATTACATTTGAATAATTTTTATGAAAGTTAAGACTGAATGGACCTGAAAATGTCAAATGGTGTAACCGCCAGTTGCGCCATAGAATGAGAAATATTAAATATTGTATTCACCTTGATGGCATGTAAACGTAATCATTACAAAAATCATTTTAAAATATAATTTTATTAGTTATTTCTAAATGTACATTTTTATATTTGTCCTGACATATGCTGAAAACAGCTCTGTTTTCAAAATAATCTTTGACAAATTATGTAAAAATATGTAAACAAAAAATCATATTACACTGGACTAGATGATTATATTTTATTTCACATTTTTTATGAATGCATTTATTGGTAACACTTTATTTCGATAGTCCACTAGACATTTTACTAATTATAAGTAACTTTGCACTTACTTATCAACTACCAATCTTTAGAGAATTAGTAAACTGTCTGCTTAATATCTACTGTACTAACACTTTATTGCGATGATATCTCAACAGAGATTCAACTGTCTATAAGTATCTTTGCAGGTGCATGTCAACTTAATTCACTAACCCAAACCTCTTCCCTAACCCTAACCCTTACAGTCTACTAATACACTAATGACAGTTGACGTATAGTTGCAAATTATTGAAAGTTAGTTGACATGTAGTTGCAAAGTTTTTTATAGTAAGTAGAATTTCCAAAGTGGACTATTAAAATAAAGTGTAACCCATTTTTTTATTTTAAATACTAGTTACACCAATTGACACAGACCGGTTACACCACATTGACATTTTTGCAAGTATCCCCCAAATATTATTTCAAAATGAAATAAAACCAGCAATTTTAGTCCTTAATAAAATAATTTATGCAAAAAAAAATTTAACCCTTTTACATTAAATGTATGTTAATTGAACCCTACAGACACAAAATATTAAACATCACGTCATTGACCCATAAACATACAAACATACTTCCTGGAAGGCATTTTGTGAAAATCACACAAAATGCTGGCGGGCAAATGTTTTGAAAAAAGGCTGGTGGGGAATGAGATAACAAGGATTAATAAATGCCAAAAACGTTATTGGTCATTGTAAGTTCATGTTAGGTAATACATTTACTAAAGTTAACAAATACAACCTTTTTGTAAAGATTTACCAAAAACTCTTATCTGATCTATGCTATCCATATTGATTTTATAACTCTGTCTGTCAACAATTGACTCATTTGAGTCTATTTTCATTATTTCTTGGGCATTTTGAAAGGAAACATCTGAGACAAAGTTGACACTTAAATTACTGTAGCATAAAATTATGTTTTGCTCATGTTCAAAATGAAATCTCAGATTATCTTCACATTATGTAAACTAGTTTGTGAATGCAAAGTGAACCGAATGTAAAGTTTCTTGTCAACAGTACCTGCATTGCATACGCATACTTTATTTGGTGAGCTACACAAGAGCAACCTTTGAACAGGAGACCTTTCCTCTGGGAACCTAACATCTGTTGCTTTCATATCTGATAAACCTGCCGCGTGAGTTTCACGTACCCAGTTTCACATTCTTTATTAATTACGGCAAATCTATCTTCATCTAAATCCGTCCATAAAGACAAACAGACGAGAAAACGTTCAAACCAGCAGTCTGTCATCAATTTACTCTTTCTGCATTTTCAATAGATCTATGCCTTCATATTAAGTGCTTCAAAGACCCGCAGATCACTCATTACAACATGAACGGGTTGAAAGCACCACTTAGCGCTTTCCTAGAAACTAAACGTCTATTCGGAGTAGTACAGTATTTCAATATTGCACAATTTCCTCAGTTTTTACACTAAAATGGGGAACAAAGACCAAAAGAAAACATGTGGAATATGTGTTTGGGGATGAAATGAGCCAGTGCTAGCGTGACTATATCAAAACGATCAATAAATGTGCTACACGCGAGGACAGCGCAGTGCAATACTTTCTGTTTTGAGATCAGACTTATAAACAATAGTGTCACAGTTTATCAGACTATTACTTTGATAAGCAATGAGAAATGAAATATTTAGAAACGCTATCAAAAAGAAATGCAAAAATAATGATTGTTTTCATATATGCTGCCCTGTCTGCCACTGGTGGGTCAAACACAGTGCCGCCCCAAACAGAGCAATGTTTTTAAAGCGCCACAGAGCCACAGTGTTTAACCTATGAATGGCTCACTTATGGTTGTACCTGCATACTGTATTAAGCTAATTGGAGAAAGTATTTTAACATCAAACTTCTATAAAAGGCCGTATACGGTAATGGGACGTGATGAAAGTATGAAAAGTCTGGGCGCTCCCTATTTATAGGAGCTGAGGGCCAATTAGCAAACCTGCGTGACCCTGACCAACAATTTGGCAGAAAGTTTCATTGGAGTCAAAGTCTCTTGCCTCCGGTCTGTATCCACATGTACACTGGCAGTTTAACAGCCTTTGGACTATCATTGATTCAGAAAGTTATGCACAAAATGCACGTTTCTATGGCTTTAACCTATTTCAGCTAAATTATGTAGTGCAGTGTTTAAAGGGACACTCCACTTTTTTTAAATATGCTCATTTTCCAGCTCCTCTAGAGTTAAACTTTAGATTTTTACAGTTTTGGAATCCATTCAGCTGATCTCCGGGTCTGGCGGTAGCACTTTTAGCATAGCTTAGCATAGTCCAATGAATCTAATTAGACCATTAGCATCGCGCTAAAAAATAACCAAAGAGTTTCGATATTTTTCATATTTAAAACTTGACTCTTCTGTAGTTACATCACGTAGCTACTAAGCATCACGTGCTAGTCAAGTTTTAAATAGGCAAAATATCAAAACTCTTTGGTTATTTTTTTGCACAATGCTAATGGTCTAATCAGATTCTATGGATTGTGCTAAGCTATGCTAAAAGTGCTAGCGCCAAACCTGGAGATTGGCTGAATGGATTCCAAAACTGTAAAAATCTAAAGTTTAACTCTAGAGGAGCTGGAAAATGAGCATATTTAAAAAAAGTGGAGTGTCCCTTTAAAGAACGCCACAGGTATTGAACGCACACATGCACGCAAACACAATAATAATAATATTAACAACAACAACATATTTCGACAATAAATCCTACTTCTCATCCTAATTTTCTATATGGTAAGAAAACACTTGAGCAACTTAACTCTTTCTCCGCCATTGACGAGATATCTCGTCAATTAAGAGAAAACGCTTCCCCGCCAATGACGAGATTTTCCGTCTTTCCGCAATACCGCTATTTTCCACTAGGTGGCGCCCTTCCGCAACTTTTTAAAACCGGAAGTATTGCCCTATGGCAAGCGGCTGCATGTCCGTGTCTGTTTTAAAGATCGCTCTGAATGGGATCTCTATGAAAAGTCCGTCACAAAAATGGAATTATCTCTGCTTTTTGCTCAAAATGTGGTGTTTTTGCAGAAACCTACCCATATTCAAAAGCTGATTACAAAAGAACCACTGAAGGTAGGAAGAAACGTTTTTTTTTGTTTGAAAGCAGAGGGTCTGTTCTTTCATTTGGTATATTGTATGTTTATATATTTAAAGAAGAACATTTTCTGGAAGGCATTAAACTTTGGTGAAAATCATGAAAAACGCTGGCGCTGGCTGGCAACTTTTTTAAAAAACGATGGCGGTGAAAGAGTTAAAGGTGCATTGTGTAACTTTTAGTAAGATCTCTTGACAGAAATGCAATATAATATACATTACTATATTATTAGTGGTGTATAAAGATCTTACATAATGAACTGTATTGTTTTTATTACCTTAAAATAAGCTGTTTTTATCTACGAACTGTGGGTCGCCCTACATAGAAATCGGCCATCTTGTTTCTACAGTAGCCGTAAACGGACAAACTGATCTACAGAGCGCGTTTTGTCTCTACGTTGTCTCAGACGACAAAATTTTTGTCCTGTGGCGGCTACCATATGCATTTTGAAATGGAGGGGTGAGCTATTGGTTGCAATTTGCACTCTCACCACTAGATGCCCCACTAAAATGTACACACACCACCTTTAATAAAAATAGACCTCCAAAAAAATAAATACAAAATAAAATTTCTGCATTAAATCTGTTTAGAGGGAAAATGTTTGAGTTGAATAAAGCCGTTAAAGGTGCAGTAAGTGACATCTAAACTATCAAAAACCTTTCAACTCTTTTGCAAATACAATCGCTCAACGATGACACCTGAAAGCTTCTGATTGGCTAAACAACAGCAGTCAGATTTCTATTTGCCTGTCAAAATGTTTTTAGGAATAGTACACATTGCTTCTTTAGGTGAGCCATTGGATGCTGCTAAACAAGATTGCATTCGAATAGAGCCGCGTTACTACTTTCCGATGTTTTTGAATATGACGACACCTATCCTTCTTCTTCTTCGTTGGGGGACTCCTATCCCAGGGGCTCACGGGATAGTAAAGTGTCCATAATGCACACTTCAGGAGCTTGCCGGTAGTTTTTCGAATACTATGAATTCGGACATACTACAGAACTCACCTCGCCCATTAGCCTACTATTTAGTACGAAAGTAGATGGTTTTGGACGCAGAATTACTAAACAAACTGCACTTCTGTTCAAACCACGAAGGGCAAGTGCATGGGTCACATCTAATTTTAAAGGTCCCTAGGAAGCAGTAATGATGTAGGCCACTTATTGAGTAACAAACGATCACGGGGTAAAAGTTAAATCAGATATATCCAAAACGTTTTTAGACTGAATGATTACAAAAATTTCAAGTACACATGTGAAATAAAGGTGAAAGATGGCAGTGCAATTCTTCATGACAGTACTGATTTTGTAGTGGCTCATGTAGGAGAGCTGTTCTGTGTCTAGACAAGCATGTGGATTTCGTTGTATTCATCACGGCCATCTTCATCAAAATTAGGTGTGTCTTCATCTGCATCTAGCTGTAAGGGACAATAAATCATAATATTAATAATATTCATACTGGAGTCAGAAATATGACAACAATGTTCCTCAAACCTGCAAAAAATACATTTACTGGGTGCAATTTTAGCCATTTACAAGACCAACAAGGCAATCTGAATTGACCTTTACGAAAATAAACCATGTTTCTTTCTTCTTCAAAATTAGTTTTACTACACTAACCATGGTTTAACTATGGCTTTTGAAAACCATGGTTGTCAAAACCATGGTTCTTTTGTGGTTCTACTATCCATGTTTTTTATGTTTTTTTTTAACTGTAGTAAAACCATGGTTAATTTTTTAAGGGAAATTTAAAGTCCCCATGAAATCAAAACTGATAACTCTTTTTTGGCAACGTTCATCATAAAAAATTTATCCGCGTGGGTCATTATTATTATTATTTTTTAATTCATGTACCCTCATAAATGTTAATCGAAATCTGAAAATGTACTGAAAATGCGATTCTTCTCTGATGACGTCAGCTTGATGGCTTGGGTGTAGCATCTGTTAACCCCGCCCTCTCCAAATGTCAGTTTGCTGCGAGTTCCAAGTCTGAATGAAACTCCTACTTTTTATATCCAATCAATTCACAGTGAAACACACAAGCCACGCCCGCTATTTTCCTGATGATATAGGGGTTTTGCCAACACTATCTCACGAGAATTCGTAAATATTTTAAATATTTAAACTTACCACATTCGTAAGTTTTTCGTTGCTTTTGTTGTTTTTTCATGAGAATCGTACGTTTTTGAACGATGAATTCATACGAATTAGCCAACTCGTAAAATGTACAAATTCTCATGAGATCAGGCTGGGTTTTGCACAAAAAAATTAGGGGGCGTGCAGACCAGCGCTTTTACGCCCGCAAACCGGCGCATGTTATAAATTGTTTACAGTGGAAGCTCTGTGTTTTTTAAAAAAGCCAGCAGCTAGCGGTTTTCTTCCGCTCTGACAACCAGAATTGAAAAATATTCAACTTTGGGTCAAAAGCTCCGCTTGTTAATGTCAGTTCTCACATGGCCATCCAATCACAGTGGAGGAGGGGTGGGACATTACCACAGCAACCAACCGGCTCACAGCTTAAGTATCACAGCTACCAAAGTGCTCAGCTGAAGAAAGCTGGCACTCAGCTGAAAAAAAAAACAGCTGACATTCAGTGTCCTCCAAGCGTTTTCAGCAGTGTTTAAAAGTTTTGGTGTGCACGCCCCCTTTTTCATTAAAACAGGTCACATCACTGTTTTTTATGTGCTTCATCAACTCTTTTCTGCCACAAGTTAATTCATCAATTAAGAGCAAACAGTTCCCTGCCAATTGCGAGTTTTTCCGGGAATCTGAATTTCCACTATTATCCTCCAGGTGGCACTCTTACTCAACTTATAAAACCCAAAATATTGCCTTAGGGCAAACCGTTCAAACTCTGTGTATGTTTTGATCATCGCTCTGAATCTGATCTCTATCAAAAGTCCTTCACAAAAGTGCAATTATCTTAAAATTTGGTATTTTATAGAAACCTACCTAGGGCTGCACGATTCCAGGAAAAATGATGATCACGATTGTTTTGTTCAAACTTTTGATCACGATTTGAAATCACAATCATTCTCTAAGTGAAGAGCTTCTATTCACTTCAGTATTTTTATTACACTTTACAGCCATGTATATAAAATTAGGCTATATATATGTTATATATTATAAAATATTTTATTGTTTTGTAATATTCACAGCTCCCATTCTCTTTTTAAAACATTTAAAATCATTCCGCAAAATTCTGCATAGATTTTGCAAAAGAAATCAGCAGAAATAGCAAAAATAACTTACTCCTTATCCACTCCGTATACTCTGACTCCACCCATATCAAGCAAACACATTGCTTGATTCTAGACTGTCTGCTTTGTGCTTGGTCTTTACTGATTAATCACAACGATTGTCTTTAACTAATCGTGGGGCGCACATATCGTTATCATGATAAAAATATGATTAATCGTGCAGCCCTAAACCTACCCATAATTGAGAGGTGATAAAAAGAAAACAAATTAAGGAAGGATAAAAGTTTTTGTTGTTGTTTGAAAGTAGAGGGTCTGAGGGTTTGATATATGATATGTTTATATATTTAAAGAAGAAGGCATTAAACTTTTGTGAAAATCATAAAAAATGCTGGCACTGGCTGGCCACTTTTTTTAAATGCTGGCGGGGAAAGTTATAAAGAAGATGTTTAACTCAAGATGCCTTCAAAGAAGTTATGGAAGATTAGCATAACTTATGTCTATCACGTATACAGATTGATATTATTTTTCTTCTTCTCATTGACATTTAACTACTAAAACAAAATAAAATAAATGCAACAAATAAAAATACACAGCTAGGTGAGCTGAATACCTGAAAAGTTTATAGATATTGCTATCAGTTTATACTGCTGTTAGGATTTTTTCGACAAGCAGAAGCGACAACACCTGTTTTCCGGTTTGTTCATGTGACATTCACCAAAAAGCCTATTCCATTTCAGTCAGAAATACATCACAATACAGAAGTGACTTACTGTTTACAGGGACTTTAAGGTCACAAAGACAGAATAGTTTTTTGTTAAATTAACACAATTTTGGTATTTATTCAAATATTGCAATTCAATAAACGATTTTCTTACTTAGTATTTTTGTCTTGTTTTCAGTAAAAATATCTAAAAAGTGACCTAGGAAAATAAGTCTAGTTTTTAGACAAAAAATTGAAACTTTAAGTAAATAAGTGCTTAAAACAAGCAAAAAAATCAGCCAATGGAATAAGAAAGATTTTTTTGAAATAATTTCCTTTTTTCATAAACACTTAATTCAAGAAAATATACATCATTCCATTGGCAGTTTTTTTTTTTTTTGCTTGTTTTAAGCACAAATTCGCTTAAATTTAATATTTTTGGTCTAAAAACTAGACTTATTTTCCTAGGTCATTTTGCTCATCAAGAAAATACATCTTAATTTAAGAATTTTTAGAAATTTTTACTGAAAACAAGACAAAAATACGAAGAATTTTTTTCTTGGAAATCATTTTTTGCAGTGTGTTCATGTCATTCAAGATCAACCAACTGTTCTCAAAGGTAATCGATTTCTTAATTCTGAAATTAATTCTAGCCCTTTTCTTGATGATTTACTCAGTGTAGCTGTTGTATATTGGTTTTAAGTGAATGTCTGGTGTTTGGTTAGCACTTGAATGAGATGGGCGTACCGCAGCGAGTTCTCTTTCCTCAAAGATCCTGGTCAGGATGAGTCTTCTCAGAGGCACGGTCATGATGAGGATGAAGGGAAAGGCCAGAGACGCTACCGTCGACTTCACCACCCACAGCAGGACGATACACAGCAACTGAATAATGGTGAACATGTTCATACGCCAAGTCTTCACCTGTGTGGGATACAAATCAGGACTTGACTTATAAAGGTATTTTAAACCCTAAAACGGATCCTAGAAATTTGTCGACATATTTTGTGTACAGATATGTTAAAACACGTTTCAGATGATTTCTGTATTGGGTATGTACTCCTGTTGCTTTAACACTAGCATGCACTTCAGCTGGCATGGACTTCATGCAAAACCCAGCGTGATCTGAAATGTTATCCCAGCATGATCTGAGATCATCTTGTGTGCTTCAACAGAGGCAGGAAAATCTAAACTTTCAAAAAGAGGAATTTATTTGGTCGGGTCACAAGTTTGCTTGTTCAGCTTGTGACCTAGAAATAGTTCAGAATCATAAATATTGCCTTTTTCATCATCAGGTTTAATGTGGTCTCAGACTCAAGAAACATGAATTCATTCATGTCTGCCAATGAATTTGTCCTGAACACTTGTTAGACAAGGTTTTGCTTTTTTGATATTTGTTTACAAGTGCAAGAGAAAATGGTGATTTGTGCGCCACCTGGTGGGTGCTTCAAAAGCATTTTACAAAAAAAGATGTTTTGTTTGTTTAAAAACAGCAAACAGGACTGGACAAAGTGCTGAGCAAAGTATAAACCAAAAACCACCAATTCATAGAAAAAAACTCACTGAACACAAGATTTCTTGTAAAAGCCAAAGTAAATAATACTTTTAAGGGGTATTTTAAAAGCAGTTAAAGACTGGATATGAGCCTTGGGCAAGTAGACCTCAGATTTCGTGTACTGTAGGATTATATGGATGGAGTAGCTCAGATAGATAACTCGGTGCCAACATGTTTAAAGATTTAAAAACAAAGAGAAATATTTTAAACAGAGGATTTGAACATACCATCGTATAGAGAGCTGTGCGAAAACTAAGTACAAACTCATAGCATACATGTAAATCAAACGGTCACTCCTGCATCTGTACTAAACCAATGGGATGCGGTTACCTTGGTAACAAAGATGTGGTCAGGGTGATGCTTAGCAGGTGTGACCATCAGTGTGATTCTCTCATACAGCTGGATACCAGTTAGAGAAGTGATGCCCATGTACAGGAATATGCCAAACAGCACAGCCAGAGGAATATGACGCAGCACGTCCGTCATAACTATAGACAAACCTGCAGACACAAGACACGAGTTAGGGTGAAATAGTAGACATTTTCCCTGACTAAAATTGCACATTATTCTCTTACAAATACAAACAAAACAATCTTGAGGGATCCGAGATGTAGAGTGGTCTCAAAAGGTACACTTTTGGATACTTTTTGGTCACATTTAATAAAATTTATTGCGATTTAGGTATTTTTAAATGCCTAAATTCGTCTTAGTTACACATAACAAAAGTAAAGGCCGTGTGCTACAGTGAGTGTCTGAAACTCCTTTACCTGCAATAATTTTTTTAATTTATTAATTTGGCTGTTATTATTCTGTATTTCCAGATGAAAATAGGAAAGTAAGAACAATTATTATGGAAGTCAATGGGTGCCTTCAACTGTGTGGTAACCATCATTTATCAAAATATCTTATTTTGTGTTAAACAGAATAAAGAAACTTATCTTAAGTTTCGCAAATACCTTTTGAGTGGATGTATACCTTTAAATTAATATAACTCTAGAAGTCTAATCTTGGTTTAGTTTTAAAGAGTACACAGGAGGGTCTGCATGTAAAAATCTAAATAAAAAAAATCAAGATAAAATCACAAAAAATGTGGTTTGCGTCACAATTTTAATGGTTTTATCAACAACGGCCACTAGGTGTCAACTGTTTGCTGCATACTCTTGTCACAAATTAATAAATTACTGTCACTGCATTACTATTAATGCAAAAATGTTCTGAAATATAAAAAACTACATTCTTAGAGCTTTCCAAAAATACATAGTTTGTCAACATTTTTCAAGATTTATAATAGGATATAGTGTTATGAATACATAATAATTCATATGCATTCCTATGGGAGGAGGTCATGTAACAAAAAACTGTCACTACATTATTTCTATCATCAGATGACCTTGAAAACTACCTTCTGAGAGCTTTCAGGTGATAAATAGTTTGTCATGATTTTTTAGGTTTAGAGTAGGAGTTTAGTGTTATAAATGTGTAAAAACAAATTTGGCCTACACGTGGGCCCGTGACTTTTTAGAAACTGACTCTCACTATGTCATAATTTTCTCCAAATGGTGATGAAATATGAAAACTACACTCTTTGAGCTTTCCAACGATATAAAGTTTGTCAAGATTGTTTAGGTTTAGAATAGGGTATTAGTGCTATATTTATGTAAACCAATCGGGTCCATCTGTGGCCGTGTGACATTTTAGAAACGGACTCTACGTCACTAATTAGCCCAAAATGGTGATGCAATATGAAAACACTCTTAGAGCTTTCCAATTATAATATTGTTCAGGTTTAGGATAGGGTATTAGTGTTACATATAATACCAAAGTGGGCCCACCTGTGGACCCGTGGCATTTTAGAAAATGTCCCTCACTATGTCATTCCTTTACCAAAATGGTGATGATAATAAAATCGACACTCTTATGGTGCATTCACACCAGCCGCAGTATAGGCGGCAAAAACGCGTTATTCGCGCGTAGTTGGACGCTTAAACATTTGAATTTACTCACTTCATTTGCGCGTGAAAGCCGCACGTGAAATTCTAGTCATTCGAGACATTCACATGGAAATTCACATCATAGAAGGGGCTACTGCGACTCCACTGAGACTCCGCCCGCTTCCTGTAATCATGTCATTACTACAGCATGGTCCTGATTGGTTAACGCGGCACGGAAATCCGCCGCAGTTCAGATTTTTAAACTCCGCGGCAACGCTCCATTCGCGGCACGCCTACCGCACGTTCCGTGCCAGTTGCGGCATGCCTACGGCTTGTACCGTGCCGCAGGATGCCTAATCGCGTCTTTGCATTGACTTAACATGTAAATCACTCGTGCTTGCCGCCTCTACCGCGTCTGGTGTGAACCCTGCATAAGAGCTTTTAATTTATATATAGTTTGTCATGATTGAATAAGATTTCACGTGTAAAACACTGAAGTAAACGTAGGTGTCCCGCTACCGGGACAGTGACATTTAGCAGGATATAAATGTTTTTCACAAATGAATCAATAATTCTCCCAACATTATTTGTTATATAAAACACTGTTTAAATATGTTGTATTCTAAACCTTTTCAATGATACATAGTTTGTTGTGATAGATAAAAATTACATGCAAAATATTGAAGTAAACTTAGGTGTACTGCCTATGGGACAGCGCCACTTAAAGGAATATTCCATTTTCTTAAAATAAAAATCCAGATAATTTACTCACCACCATGTCATCCAAAATGTTGATGTCTTTCTTTGTTCAGTCGAGAAGAAATTATGTTTTTTGAGGAAAACATTGCAGGATTTTTCTCATTTTAATAGACTTTAATAGAGCCCAACATTTAATACTTAACTCAACACTTAACAGTTTTTTTCAACAGAGTTTCAAAGGACTCAAAACGATCCCAAACGAGGCATAAGGGTCTTATCTAGCAAAACGATTGTCATTTTTGACAAGAAAAAAATAAAAAATATGCACTTTTAAACCACAACTTTTCGTCTAGGTCCGGTCCAGCGTGATCTAACGTAAATGCGTAGTGACGTAGGGAGGTCATGTGTTACATATATAAAACGCACATTTGCGGACCATTTTAAACAATAAACTGACACAAAGACATTAATTAGTATCAGTTGACATACAACAACGTAGGACCGGTCCTCTTTCAAGACGCTTGTAAACACTGGGGCGGAGTTTCGCGTTCGTCCTCTGTGACCTCTTGACGTCATGACGTATTGCGTGGGGTTACGCTGACGTATCACGACCGGATCTTTACGAAAAGTTGTGCTTTAAAAAAGCATTTTTTTTTCTTGTCAAAAATTACAATCGTTCCGCTAGATAAGACCCTTATGCCTCGTTTGGGATCATTTATAGTCCGTTGAAACTCCGTTGAAAAAAAACTGTTAAGTGTTGAGTTAAGTATTAAATGTTGGGCTCTATTAAAGTCCATTAAAATGAGAAAAATCCTGCAATGTTTTCCTCAAAAAATATAATTTCTTCTCGACTGAACAAAGAAAGACATCAACATTTTGGATAACATGGTGGTGAGGAAATTATCTGGATTTTTCTTTTAATAAAATCGACTATTCCTTTAAAGCAAACATGATGTGAGTGATTTTTGGGTGAAAAATCCCTTTTTTACACGTAAATACACGTTTCGAAACCCTTAAAAGCCATAGAAACATTTTACAATCACATCAAATTATATTTTACAATGACAATCCTAACTCATCACAATCACAGTTTTTTTTTCAACTAGATCAGGCGTCTTACCCACTAGGACAGCCACACACATTCCTGTCACCCTTTGCTCTTTGACCTCTTGGATCATTGGCTTCTCTCCAGGGGCCGTAGCTTTGCTCATGACCGTCAGAGCGTTCACATGTGTTACTGAGCGTACTGTAGCTGCAGTAAGCCAGGGCAGACCAAAGAGCGGGCAGATAGCTCCTAAAATCACTATCAGGAGGAGATCCAGGTGAAAACCTGAACCCTTCACCAAACGTCTCTCCTTCTTGCTCACTATTAAGCTGTTGAGGACGAGAGATGTAGAACGAGTCACATGCTGTATATTGTAAGTAAGATTTGTAGCATTAAAGTTGACCTTATTCAGTCTATATTAAAGATACATGTTCTTTACATTATGTAGGATTAGTTTATGGAGAAAACGGTAAAGCATGAAAAAAGATTTTAGTTGGATTTTCACAGACTGGGTCTAGTGATTTCAAAAACGTAGTCAAATTGTGAAAAAATGCAATTCTCAAAACATGACCACAAAAAAATAACTTCTGCTTTGAGGACTGCATGTCACTGTGCGCATGCATTTATTATATCAAGTCGGTTCTGTTGGAAAGTACCGTTCATGTAACATTAGTTTACACACGCTATACTTACGAGGTGATCTGAGTCTCCATAAAAATAAGAATAAAAACCAGCAGGGCCGGGATCACCGAAGCGGCCATCATCCAGATGGGGAAAGGCTGTTTATCTCCGAACGGGCTAATAAACCAGCCTCGCTTGTCCGGAGATGTGACCGAGAATCCAGAGGGGACGTTCAGCTTCTGCAACCACAAGAAACACAAGCGCCTACATCCCAGGATTCATTGCTTCCGGCACTCTGCCAAGTCAACCACACTTTAATGCAGTCTCTGCCTTCAATTACAGTCGAGTACTTAAGTTGGAAGAGAAGTTCCTTTGTGCTAATATACTGCACATGAGAGATATACAGTATGGTTACCTGCGTGTATGTATCAGGGATGGAGATGTCCACTAACACAGAGATCAGGATAGAGATCGGGATCCCGAAATCTCCAATGATTCTTCTGGCCTAAAGACAGAAAGTAAATGTTATTTTGTTAGCTCGAAGCTTGTATTGTCGAAAATCTGCTTTCCAATAAAAATACTTTGACGTTTTAAAACAAGAACAATTTTTCTTGCAAAATATTTGAAATAAAAAGATATTAAATATTGTTTTTAGAGAATACATCTCGACCCAAGTTTATTTTGTGTATTTAGTAAGGTTTGTGCTTGAAACGAGAAAAGTGTTTGCCAATAGAGAAAGGAAAAAAATTGCACGTTTAAATAAGTTTGTGGTAACACTTTACAATGAGGTTGTATTTTATTACATTAATAAATGCATTAGCTAACATGAACTTACAATGATCAAGTTTTCCAACACTAATTAATCTTTGTTAATGTTAGTTAATGCTAATACAGTTACAGTAGTTAATGGTTATTAACTCATGTTATCAAAAAATAGGAACAAATGCACTCCGTCCGAGGTGCGAGTCAAAAAGGATAAATCCAAATATGTAACACAAAATAATGACTGCACACTCACTTGCAAAATAATTTTATTGTCACCAACGTTTCGGCATATAGCCTTCGTCATGGTATGCCTTGAGGAAGGCTATATGCCGAAACGTTGGTGACAATAACATTTTTGTGTTATTAACTCATGTTAACAGTTAGACTGCAAAAAAATGACTTTCTTACTTCGTATTTTAGTTTTTAGTACAAATATCTTAAAATTCTTAAATCAAGATGGAGTTTAAATAATAACTTAAATAATAAATAAAATAAGTGTAGTCTTTAGACAAAAAATATAAAATTTAAGTGCATAAAACAAGCGAAACAATCTGCCAATGTGGTACACTGCAAAAAAAAAATATTTTCAAGAAAAAAAATTCTTAGTATTTTTGTCTTGTTTTCAGTAAAAATATAAAAAAAATCTTAAATTAAGATGCTTTTTCTTGATGAGCAAAACGACCTAAGAAAATAAGTCTAGTTTTTAGACAAAAAATATCAAATTTAAGTGATTCTGTGCATAAAACAAGCAATTTTTTCTTGAATTTAGTGTTTAAGAAAAATTTTCAAGATTGTTTTGCTTACCCCATTGGCAGATTTGTTTGCTTGTTTTATGCACAAAATCACTTCAATTTGATATTTTTGGTCTAAAAACTAGACTTGTTTTCTTGGGTCGTTTTGCTCATAAAGAACAAGCATCTTTATTTAAGAACTTTTAGATATTTTACTGAAAACAAGACAAAAATACTAAGAAAATGTTTGAAAATCATTTTTTGCAGTGTAAGCAAAAAATCTTGAACTTTTTGCTTA
The DNA here is from genome assembly GCF_030506205.2 of Paramisgurnus dabryanus. NCBI lineage: Eukaryota > Metazoa > Chordata > Actinopteri > Cypriniformes > Cobitidae > Paramisgurnus > Paramisgurnus dabryanus. The sequence goes on from NC_133351.1 coordinate 5,025,467, forward strand.
ACCCATTGGCAGATTTTTTTTTTTTGTTTTATGCACAAATTCACTTAATTTTTTTTGTTTTAAAACTAGACTTATTTTGCTCACTAAGAAAATGCATCTTGATTTAAGAAATTCTTGATATTTGTACTAAAAACAAGACTAAAATACTAAGTAAGAAAGTCATTTTTTGCCTTTTACAACTTTTGATTTTCAATAATGTATTGGTAAATGCTAAAATTAACATGAAGTAAGATAAATAAATGCTGTAGAAGTATGGTTCATTGTTGATTAATGTTAGCTAATGCATCAACTAATGTTAACAAATACAATGTTAAGTGTTACCAATTTTGCTTTCCAAGTAATTTTTCTTGGTTAAAGGATCATTGAATAAAAGACCAAAATGTGACCCTGTATGTGCGTATTTTTACTGTTCTATATACTTTTATCAAAAAATAAAAAATAAAATAATAATAATAATAATGTAGAAAAGCTGTCATTGGGATGGTACCCTTTAAAAAGGTCCTAATATGTACTGTTTAGATATGGACATACATTTGGTAATAATATGTTCCTTTGATGTACTAATATGCACTCTTTATGTACAATGGTGTACTTTTTAAAAGGATACCACCCCACCGACAGCTTTTGGTGGCCTTTGTGTACAAAAAATCATAATGTAAAGAATAATCTGTGATATTACTTTAATATTGACTATTAATTTAATATTGAATATTGACTGAATTTCAAAAACAGGGTCACGTATCTAAGGTTTTGAATATTTTTTTGGACTAAAACTGGATATACCTTTCCACCGAGGAACCTGCTGTTCCTGAACTTTCTCAGAAAGAAGGCCACAAAGAAAGTTCCTATCATGAGCACTAATGACAGCAGGGCCGTGTTGGGTTGGTTGAGAATGGGTTCTTCAATCACGCCATCCAGTGGAGAAAAAAGTCTGGGTGTGAACACTTGCACTGCAGGAGTCGTAGGGTAGCTTTTAAGCAGAGGATGTTCCTGAAATACCTGAGAAAAAATATATATAACTTACAGTAACAGTAGTTTTCCTGGAGCTTAGAGCATTGTGTCTGCAGCACGAAAGTACACAAAAACGTATACAAAGTAATGCATTAGAAGTGGCTTTAGATAACTGCACAAATGTAAATGTACAGTGAAGATGTACCTTAATTAGCTTGGAAAATGTTTCATAGATGAAAATGAGGGAGATGAGAAATGCAAAGATCTCCTGTGTGAAAGGAGAGATGTAGCGGACCAGGAAACTTCCTTCAGCTGCCACTATAACCAGAACTATGAAGATGAGCCAGAACCCGATCCACACTCGGCCGGTGAGATACTCAAAGCCCTGCGCCTGGCAGAACTGATAACAAGACAGAAGAAAAAACATCAGAAAGCTGCTCTAAGAAATTATTTGACAGATTATTTTAAATGGCACCTATTATGCCCATTTAAGTCTCAGGTGTGCCCAAATGTATCTGTGAAGTTTCAGCTTAAAGGCGCTCTAAGCGAATCTGTGCGACGTCACTTTTTGTTGATGTTTGAACTGTTTTCAAACAAACGGAGCGTAGCTAACTCCTCCACCTCCCTTCCGTGCTTTCATGAACGCGGCCAACCCCCACCCCCAAATCCTTCTTGTCGTTTATTGGCTGGAACACTTTGTTTTGTTTCGTGGTGCTAGGTTTGGCCACTGTGTTTTTATTGCCGTTTGTGGAGCCTGGGCTGTCTTAAGAGATCGCGTTTTTTTACAGTTTGATCAGCGGTCAGGTAGCAAGCAGGTAGTGAGGAGATGTTTGCTGTATGTAACAAAAATGTTTTATGGTCTTAAACGCATGAATTCGCTTAGAGCACCTTCAAAGGATTTCTCCACTTTCATAAAAAATCCATATAATTTACTCACCCCCATGTCATCCAAGTTGTTGATGTCTTTCTTTGTTAAGTTGAGAAGAAATTACGTTTTTTGAAGAAAACATTCCAGGATATTTCTCAATTTAACAGACTTTATTGGGCCTCAGCAGTTCAGAGTTTTAATGCAGTTTCAACGCAATTTCAAAAGGCTTTAAACGATGCCAACCAATACATAAGGGTCTTATCTTGCGAAACTATAGTCATTTTCGGCAAAAAAAAAAAAAAAGTACTTTTAAACCACAGCTTCTCGTCTTGCACTAGCCATGTGACACGCCAGCGGGACTTTACGTATTACATAATCACGCCAAAAAGTTACGAATGACATGCGAAACTATCACTCCAGTGTTTACAAGTGTGGAGAAAGAGGACCGTTTCAATGTTGTTGTATGTGGAATGATACAAATTCATTTCTTTGTGTCCGTTTGTTGTTTAAATTGGTCCGCAAGTGTGCGTTTCACATATATAATGGGTGACCTTTCGACGTGATTGCGCAATATGTAAGGTCGCACTGGCGCGTCACACGGCTAGTGCAAGACGAGAAGTTGTGGTGTAAAAATGCAAAAAATTTATTTTTCTTGCCGAAAATGATAATGGTTTTGCTAGACAAGACCCTTATGCCACATTTGGGGTCGTTTACACTGCAAAAAATTTTTTTTCAAGAAAACATTAAGTGATTTTGTGCATAAAAAATCTGCCAATGGGGTAAGCAAAAAATCTTGAACATTAATAAAAAAAAAAAAATTCTTAAAACACAAAATTCAAGAAAAATTCAAGAAAAATTAGCTTACCCCACTGGCAGATTTTTTTGCTTGTTTTATGCACAAAATCACTTAGGGTGTTTTCACATATAGTTCATTTTAAAAGAACCAAACATAGTTCACTTAAAGTGAACCAGAAAAGGAACTAGCCGAATGTGACCTCAGTCCTTTTGGTGTTCACAATATAGTGGACTCAAAAGAGGACCCAGTTCTTTTTTTAGTCCTCTTCAGAACTGATGTGATCTCAGACCCTTTCTTGTTCACATCACAACTTCATAAGAACTCAGACCCCAGCTTTCTGTGCAGCAGTTTATTTTGATACAATGTCAAAACCACACGCGAAACGGACCGGGACCTCATTGATTTCACATCTCAAAAAGAAATCGAACCACAAAAGAACCCAAAAGCGAACCGTACTCAGACCACCTCCAGACGTGTTCTGAGTTCGGTTTAGCCTGGTTAGCCAGACCTACATCAAGATGTAAGGTCTGGCAACTCTTCACACAAACGGCTCAATGCAAGGGGCGGGATATAAGGTTGTCCCTCAAAATGCCTCTGCACGCAATAGGATAGCGCTATGACGGATCAGAGCAACGAAGAAGGTGACGTAGTTACCGTAACCAGTCGGCAAAACTCCAAACACATCTTTCTTGCTTAAAAAGGACTTCAGTAGGGTTTATTTGCTCTTCTCTCAAAGAAAAACATAAGTCTAAGTCCTCCAGAGTCGCGGCCAAAGCCGCTTCAAAAGATAGCTGTTCGCCAGCAGCAGCAGCCATTCTCTGTTTTCAAGTAGGAACCGTTGCAGCTCTGTCGTCATCATGTTAAGCCCGCCCCACAGACGCTACACACGATGTGATTGGCCTGACCAAATTTTGGTTTTTGGACCGGTTAAGTGTATTGTGAGTGCCTAGACTAAACCCTGGCAGCAAATATATTTTGCGGCCGCTAGGGTGCGTCTAGATTTCTAGGCTAAGTTCGGTTGGCTTTTGGGTCCTTTTAGGGGGGTCTTTGAACACTTGGTTTGTTCACATATACACACTGAAATGCTATGAAAGCGTTTGGAGGGCTCAAATGAACTAGGTGTGAAAAAACCCTTAAATTTGATATTTTTGGTCTAAAAACTAGACTTATTTTCTTGGGTCATTTAGCTTATCAAGAAAAAACATCTCAATTTAAGAATTTTTAGATATTTTTACTGAAAACAAGACAAAATACTAAGAACATTTTTCTTGAAAATAATTTTTTGCAGTGTAGAGCCCTTTGAAGCTGCGTTGAAACTGCAATTTTAAACTGCACTGAAACTGTAAACTGTTGGGGTCCAATAAAGTCTATTAAATTGAGAAAAATCCAAGAATGTTTTCATCAAAAAACTTATTTTTTTCTTGACTGAACAAAGAAAGACAAACAACTCGGATGACATGGGGGTGAGTAAAAGATCAGTTTTTTTATGAAAGTGGAGTAATCCTTTAAAATACCCCACATTCATTTATTATGGCATGTCCAAAATGCCCCTATGTTTTCGTGTCTGCACTGTCAAATGCAAATGAACTACAGCTCCCACTCCCTTATCAAAAGAGACCTAAATGACCGTGTTTATGAGGGAAGGCATTTTGAGGCATATGTGTATTTAAGGCCAATAAAGTGTCTAAAATGTTTACGAGCTCAATGAGCAGCGGATGCATGGCTTGCGCGCTCCTCTCACACAGGGATACCGGTACCATATAGCAATGTTGTTTCAGGGTGCTTAAATACGTGTGCAAATGTTATGTTTTCATGACCACTCGCACAGCAACATGAAGTGGGCCGGCAACCTCAATACAGACGATAGTCCAAAATATCTACAGGTTGACAAATTCTTTACCGGTTAATCATATCTACGGGTTTATCGCCCACCCCTAGTCTGAGACAATGCTATATTACTATTGAGATACAGCGGATAACAAGGGGAGGGCAGAAACTATGGTAATGCAAGCCTGTCAGTAAGTGGCCATGGGTGGGGCTTAATCAGTATGACATCACATTAACAAGAGAATTAAAACATCATGTCTAACAAGACTGCTTTGGTTTAATGGGGATTAAAAATTGAAGGAGTAGATGATTTTTTTCATTGTAGGGTAATTGTGTGTTTACAAACCGCCAACACACATTTATGTCCAAACACCTTGTAAAAGTGAATTTTGGATAATAGGTGCCCTTAAAATACTAAAACACTTCTGGAACACGATGCTGGAAAAACCAAGACCACAAATATGACACTGCATCTAAAGATGTCCGTCTTTATGTGTAGACCAACTGGTATATTTGTAACATAAGGCTGTAGAAGGGAATCATTTTTGTTTTCAACTACAGTAGTTGACCATTAAAAGTAAAATCACCTTATAAAAAGCTTCCTCAAAGACCAGGAGCGGTCCAGAGAAACCGATAATAAGCAAGGGCTGCCCTGCTAGCAGGGAGAACAGGATTCCCACTGTTGCCGTGGAGATAATGAGCTCAGAGACTCCCATCATGCCTTGCGTCTTCTCACCTGCAGTACATACAGCATGGAGTTACACAAGCTAATGAGATTATGACATTTTTTAGGATTAGGCGATGATAACTTGCCTAATAAACCTCCAAAAGTGATAGTGGGTGAAAGAGCAGCAAAATAAATAAATATGACAGCAGCGATGCATTGCGTGTCCACGGCGTCCTTCAGGTCGCTGATGTAGCGCGGATAACGCCGCCGAATATCGTGGATCAGACCTCCAAACGGAATTCCGGAGCGCTTGAGAGGATCAATGTCAAACTGATCCTCCTCCTCCTGTTCCTCTATCATCACATCTGAAGCAAAATCATAGAAGATATGGAGACACGTCAACATCGAGATTAAGAGAATAATAATTTCTGGAGAATTTTTAACCCAATAAGATAAGGAAAAATATGAAACATGTATGCACAAAATATGCAAATGAATTTGAAGTGGGGAATAATGACAGATGTGAGATGGTGGTTTCCCATCTCACCTTTTGTCTCCTGCTCAGTCGTTACCGTACTGCCACATTTTTTATTTTCCCTTTCTTTGCGTTTTCGTAGCATCATTTTCTGGAAGGAAGCCACGGTTTTCAGCAGATCTTTTCCCTCGACGTCTGAGGGTGGAATCACAATGCTGCAGTCTAAGAATTCATTGATGCCGTTGAGCAGATCCTGCCGGTCATCAGCAAAGTAGGCCACTTCATGGAAGTTCTGCAGAAGAATTCAACTATACTGAATCTTAAGTGTTAAAAACAGCCAAACGCAGAAGTTACTGGGTCAGGTACTGATATTATGTACCATAAACTGCAAAAAAAAAGATTTTAAAGAAAAAAAATCTAAGTATTTTTGTCTTGTTTTCAGCAAAAATATCAGATATTTTTGGTCTAAAAACTAAACTTATTTTCTTGGGTCATTTTGCTCATCAAGAAAAAGCTTTTTTTATTTTTAATTTAAGAATTTTTAGATATTTCTACTGAAAACAAACAAAAATACGAAGAATTTTTTTCTTGAAAATAATTTTTTGCAGTGTAATAGTAACCAAATATTTTGAGCAGATTCAACATCAACCTGATCTCACGAATTTCCATGTTATAGTCACGGAATATTTTGCTCATTTATCCGTGTTATTGTCACGCATCTCCGCATTTTTCCATGTCCGTACCACGGACTTTCTTTTCCGTGTCAATTTCACGTATTGGTTACTCAATTGTTTTTCCTATTTTCTTACAATTGTCGCTTGGGTTTGGCATTATAACGACTTTCTGTTACATAAAATGACATTCTAACCCAAACCCAATTCTAACCCTAATGTCAGGCGACAATTGTTTAAAAAAAAAGATTTTTTTTTTAAAGCAACCCAAACTCCAAATCTAACCCCAAAGCCAAGCGACAATGGTTTAAAAATAGAAAAAACAATTTAGTAACCACACTGCAAAATAGTGCTGTGTTCAAAATATCGATCCGACGATACATCGTCATGGACGCCTGACGATGCACACATCAATACAGCACCTTCCGTATCGATTCGGATGCACTTTTGAAAGTAACATGACGTATCGCTGTTGTTCCGTGATCCATATGGAAAGACCCGCGGAGTACGTAGAGTTAAAAGTAGCGGGGTATACTTTCTCTCTCTCGCGCGTATTTAAAATCAATAAGTTCAGTATGAAAGCGCAGATATCTTAGCCTATACTACTGCAAAGGGCTTTATTAGCCACTCTGTTAAAAAACAGTACTAACGAATTAGAGAAGAAACACGACAAAGATTTGCATGTGAAAAGTGAACGTCTAGAGAAGAAATACAGAGCATACCTCAAACTATACCTGTCACATTAATAATCTGATTTCTATTAAATAGTATTAACTCGGACTGCATGTTTATAGATATATTCATAGATATAGAATAATTAAATGAGAGACAAATATAATGCCTAGAGTAGGCTAAGACACTATCTTTGTAAAACTGCATGTAAAAAACATCCTTGTATCGGGATACGTATCGTATCGGGGAAATTGTTGGCGATACACAGCCCTAGTGCAAAAAATGATTTTTAAGAAAAAAAAAATCTTAGTATTTTTGTCTTGTTTTCAGTAAAAATATCAAATTAAATTAGGATGCTTTTTCTATGAGCAAAACGACCCAAGAAAACCAAGAAAATAAGTCTAGTTTTTAGACCCAAAATATCAAATTTAAGTGATTTTGTGCATAAAACGAGCAAAAAAAATCTGCCAATGGGATAAGCAAATTTTTCTTGAATTTTTCTTGAATTTAGTGTTTAAGAAAAATTTTCAAATTTTTTAAAACATTTTTGGTCTAAAAACTAGACTTCTTTTCTTGGGTCGTTTTGCTCATCAAGAAAAAGCATCTTAATTTTAGAATTTTTAGATAGTTTTACTGAATACTAAGATTTTTTTTCCTTGAAAATCATTTTTTGTAGTGCAATACGTGAAACTGACACGGAAAAGAAAGTCTGTTACGGACACGGAAAAATGCTGAGATCCGTGACAATGTCATGGATAAATGGGCAAAATATTTCGTCACTGTAACACAGACCTTTGTGAGATCATGTTGTCCAACATTGTTGTAACTATTTATCAGCAGGTGGCCAATGTCACATAAAAAGTTCATTTCTTAATCAAGTTAAAGTCATACAGTTTAAAAAATGCTGGGTTATTTTCAACCCAGCGTTGGGTGAAATACAAACAGTAGCCTATTTCACACAGTAATACTGGTAAATTACCATGAATTTACCAGAATGAATTTACCAGTAAATACAAAAATGTGCTGTTCACACACGCAGTGACTTCCGTCTTTTACCAGTAAGACATCATTCACACATCAGTATCAAAATACCAGTAAATTCTTTGAGAAAGCGGAAGTACCTGCGGCGCGGCGAGCTCAGTGTTGTATTTGTTAACAATCTACGTCGTTCATATCCACGGTCCGTATTTTGTTGTTTTCACGTCTCTGGTAAACTCTGACAGTCGCGAAGTTGCTCATGACCAAACAACATTGCATGAGGCGACGTCAAACCGATGGCGTTTTAAACAACAGTACTTTTTGCACATTAGGCTTTACATACGGCGTGCTAAGGACGTCGGCAATTAGGCAAGTAGGTGGTAAGCTGTTTTAAACAACTTTGGTGAAGAAATGTGGATGTAAACTTCAGGTGTGCTCGACTGTCAAGCAGTGTGTGTGTGGAAACGTCTGTAAAACAGTCTGGGGGTAAACGCGTCATCTGTTTTAAAACATTATGATTGGCCCGAAGCTGTCAGCGCGGTCTGACGTCGTCCGTTCTAAATGCCGGTAATCCTATATTTTTCGTTCACACATAGCGCTTACCGGTAAATTACTGGTAATCTTACAACCTGTCTTACTGGTAAATTGGGAGCACTGATTTACCGGAAAGGTTCTGTTCACACATGATCTGTTAACTGCAATTTACCAGTAAATTACCAGTAAAGACTGTATGTGTGAAAGAGACTAGTGTCTTGGTTAATTTAACCCAATGACTGGGCTCATCCCCTTTGAACCAACACTGGGTTTAAATTAAGCATTTTTACAGTGTACTTCCCGGGTTTCGCTTGTCCAACTCATGCAATTTATATTGTGAATATGAAGATGAACCTTATCAGACATGAGGGTTGAGAAGGAGCGTCCGATCTCGTGGTAGTCCACGTTCATTTGGGTGGGACCCAGCAGCACAAAGATGAATCGAACTGGGACGGGGATTTCCAGAACAGACTCCAGCAGGACGGCCTCATTCAGCCGGACAAAAGCCATAGCAGGCTTTTCTAGAAACTCCACACAACCTAAAACACATTTGATTGCGGTAAAAACCACGAACCGTGGGGGACCAGGAGAAAATACATCACAAATCAAACACAACAGAAAGCATCTAGCTAAGCCGACTTTCTCTCAAATCATTAGAAAATTTGGAACGATGACTCAACATCATCTCTGGAAATGGAAACAACAAATGTTGGAACAAAGTGGTTCTTTTCTTACCCACTAAGACCACAGTGGCCTCGGCATCTTTGGGAATCTTTGCCAGGAGTTTCATAGATCTGGATGCAGCGTGAGACTCAGCTGGAACTGGGTGGAGGGTTTTCTTCAGTTGACAGGAGAAAGTGGTTAGTGTCATTTTAACGTCACATCAGCCTCAAGCTGTGACAGAAAAGCTTTGGCAGGCAGCACATGCAAAGCTCGGTGCACCCTGTGGCTGTGTCAGTGTTTGGGATTGTAAGTTTCCTGAATTTTAATGACCCATTGTGCCTGTTTCGCATCACAGAGCACGGATATAAATCTACTGATCCAGGTGACAAAGTCAAAACCAAACGGTAAATCACTTTACATTACATTAACACAGTAAGTCTTTACTTTTTACATGGGCTGTTTCAGATTTGCCAACATTTTAGGCCATTGGGAACTTCACAGCTAATGCATCAAGAGTTTAACTAGAAGCACCTGTAAAGTTATTATAAAGCTTAATCCTGCACATGTGTCAGAACGGCGGATGTGATCCAAGCATCTAACCAGACACAGACCCAATCTGCAGATGCACTTACCATGCAGATTTTATGGGGAATAAACGTAGAATTTAAACATGGAAAAATTGTGGTAAATGCTGCTCTAATTGGTATAAGAAAGTATAATCAAATTAGCTGAAATATTTAATAAACAAACATATGAGTGGCTGCAGATGTGTTTTAGTTTGGACCTTCCAGATTCAATGTGGGTACTCAAGGTACATTAGACTGGTTTAAGCTGGGCTGGCTGCATAAACAAAGAAGCTAAGTTAAGAACTAATCTGACCAACTAGCAATTATTTATGGCTAATAATATTCCACTTTTTTATTCCGTTTTTGATAATTTACCCACCACTATGTCATCTCCACACTTCTTTTATATATTTCATGCGTGACCTTTTGATGTGATAACATAATACGTAAGGTCACGCTGGTGTGTCGCACGACTAGTGCAAGACGAAAAGTTGTGGTTTAAAAGTACTTTTTGAGGGAAAATTACAATCGTTTCGCAAGATAAGGGGCCCTATTTTAACGATCTGAAACGCAAGTGCGAAGCGCAATGAGCAAGTGACTTTGTAGGCGGATCTTGGGCGCTGTTGCTATTTTCCCGGCGGGAGAAATAACTATTGCGCCAGGCGCAAATCAATAAGGGGTTGCTCTGAAGTAGGTTCATTATTCATAGGTGTGGTTTGGGCGTAACGTCAAATAAACCAATCAGAACGCTATCCAACATTCCCTTTAAACGCAAGGGCGCAAGTTCCATGGCGGGTTGCTATTATTATGAGGGATTTACCAGGCGCACACCAGGAGCGGTTCACAGCTGAAGAGACCCACGTTCTTGTAAGAGCAGTCAAAGACAGAGAAGTTGTTTTGTGTGGGGATGGGAGAAACCCGCCCAAATCAGCGTCGCTTAAACAGGTGTGGGAGGAAATAGCCACAATTGTCTCATCAGCTGGCATCCCCAGGACGTTGCGCCAAGCGCTACAATGATGTCAGGAGACGGGGCAATCCCAAGCTTGCCAGCATAAATCGGGCACGCCGTGTAACGGGAGGTGGATCTGCCTCTACACAGGACCTGACGCCAGCAGAGGACATCGCTGCGTCCACCCTCACCGCTGAAAGGGTTTGGGGGCTTTGAAATCGGATAATTTATTATAGAATGTTAATATTGCCACTTTGTAGGTGTGAGCAAAACGTGCCATTCTGAGTGTGTCCTTTTAATGCAAATTAGCTGATCTCTGCACTAAATAGCAGTGCCATGGTTGGATAGTGCTTATTAAGGGGCGGTATTATCCCCTTCTGACATCACAAGTGGAGCCAAAATTTCAATGAGCTATTTTTTCACATGCTTGAAGAGAATGGTAAAACTAAGTTACTGTTTGATATTTTCCAAATTTTCTGGGTTGACAGAAGAACTGGGGACCCAATTATAGCACTTAAACATGGAAGAAGTCCCCTTTAATTTTCTAAATGCGCATTTGGTATAAGAGTACACTTGTTTTCCTTAACGCTAAAATATGAGTACATTAACAACGTCACACCTCTTTGTCATGTTCTGCTGCTTTGCTGTCGTGCATCTCCGCATTGTCCTGAGGCACCAGAGGCAAACTGGTGTCGTGAACGTGATTGTGGTTGTGGCGAAAGCTGCCCAGACTGGTGACAGAATGGTTTCGATGGAAAAGGCCCTCTTTCTCGTCATTGGGGTGACTGCACAGGAGAAAGCAGATTGTGAAACCTGAAAAGTGATTTTCACATGAGAACGTCAAATGCAACATTTCTGTTCTTCAAATGTCATATATTAAAAGTAAAACTGTTATGACTTGTTTAATCCGTCAACCTGAGTCTATTAGTTCTGCTCCGTGAGACAAATAATCTCATTCTTCTGTTGATTTGGATTTACGGGTACAACGATTTCTTGCTTATCGCATCCAAAAAGGCAACTTTCCATCTTTGCTTTCAATATTTGAAACATACAAATCCCAACATGTCAAGCTATCAAAATGTGAACCGCACACCAAACCAAACCTCACATTCCCTGTTCGCTCGCAAGAAAACAGGCCAAAGCCTGGTTAGATAACATCAGGGGATATTTAAACAGAATATGAGCTGCTGGTCCAGTCCAATGAATTAATAAATGCCTTTATTATTTTCTACAGTAAACCAATCATTTATTTGCACCGTGTTCTCTGAGTGTGCTAAAAAGAGAACGGGCTAAAAAATGGTCATCCTTCCCGGCTCCATTACACACAGCCCTTCATTTCACCACTTTGGGCCTATCCAGCATTTGATATCGGCAATCTCATTAAGACCCGTTCGAGCTTACGCTACACTCCAGCCAAACCGAAGGCTTCGCAAACGCGCGTGGAAAACAAAAAGAAAAGGTGTGATATAAATAATAGACTGTGTTTGACAACATTCCCAAAAACTTGAAAAAGCAACTAATGAGCTAACTTACAGAATTTCACCTTGATGTATTTTTTCCATTTTATAAAGACATATTTTGTAATGTAGGGATTTGACACATTGTCCCATGGAAAGCCTGATATATGATGATGGGAAATGTTGTCGAAAGGTTTAATCATCAATGGCTAACGTGTCCTGAAACTAGTTTTTCACTCTTTATCATGTTTTATAGCTTGGCAAAGTGAACGCAAATAGCTGACTATACATATTTTTTATTTAGCTTCTATTTAACCAGCAAAACACTTGAGATTTAAAATGCTAAATTTTGCAAGAGGGCCAAGACAGGCCAAACACAGCAAACAATTAAACATAAAACAAAATACATCGATGACTGAAACTCTTAAATGAAATGTACAAAAAAAATCAATGAGAACAATTAAAATGATCTTGCAACTTATCTTGTTATCTTGATCAGACAGAGCAGCGTAACATTTGGGATACTAAGGGTGCATGCACACCAAACCAAAGGAAGCAGGGGCATAACTTGACATTGTCCAAATCACACAGAACCACGATGTCAAAACATTACAGCAATCGACGAAATGTCGTGAAATCTTACTGGATGAGCGCTGTTTTTATTTTAGTCCTATCCCAAACCTAACCCAACATCTCATTGGATTTAGCCCGTATTGTATTTTTGTTGACTTCTTTTGTTGAAATTTTTCAAAAGATCCCCTGGGATCAATGTGTTAGCATGACAGAAGCTTGATGCTGTCGGGAGAACAAGCAACAGCCGGCATTTTTCCGTCGCCCGAGTGCCTCTCACATAAATTATTCGAATTTGATGGCTTACGTTTCTTCCCCGTCACAGAAAACCACCACAGGTTTATCAGTGCCATCAAAAGTATTATTTTGTTTTTGTTCGTTTGTTGATCACGAAGTACAACGTAGTTTTGACATCTCACGTGGTTCTGTGTGATTTGGACATCAAGTTACTGGACGCCACCGGCTTCAAGTTACGCCCCCCATCCTGTTATGCCCTTGTCTTGCAGTCCAAAGACAAATACTATTAGCTTTTTCAGCTAAGTGCTATGAAGTTACTATAATACTTCTGCTTTGTTTATCAGTCGTTGAACAAAGCACTGGTTGGTTGTTGTGATATTTTTCCCACCCCTCCTCCACTGTGATTGGACAGCCGAGTTAGAAGTGACATTAACAAGCATAGGACTTAGCTTCACCCAAATTTTTCAACTCTTGGCGTTCAGCGCTGAAAAACCGCCAGCTGCTGGCATTTTTGAAAAGCGGGGCACTTCAATTGGAAAAAAATGTAAAACATACGCCGACGTAAACGCCTTGGTGTGCACACCCACTAAGAAGATAATATTTTGTGAAAATATAATCTTGACATCTTTAATACTGACTGAGTAAAATTTTGTCAAAGATTGAAATTAAACTAAAATCAAAGACTGCAATCAAACTTTAATGCTCCATCTCATCACTAGATTTTGAGACCTTGGCTTGGATTTCCCAGACAGGGTCACAAATACAATAGATGTGAACAGGTCATCTGAAGTATTACCAGAATCATTCATCCCTATTACAATAAAGTAAAGTTTCTGCCATAGTAATTCTGTTAGCACTCATACAGATACGGTTCTGACCTCAAAAAAGCTTTCCAGTGACCGAGTGAAGCTCAACACAGAAAACACAAATTTCACAATCCATCAAGAGCGAAAAAATATGAGCCAAGCTAAAAATATACGACTCTCTGGGGAACTAACCTAAAATATTCCTGCCTTTAATCAACAGAAAGAAAACAAAACAGGGAATGACTTACCGGAATAATTCAAACTAAAATTAATATTTGTTATCATTTAGTCAGCAGCGCACTATTTTTAACCTGTAATTTGTATTATATGTCTTTCCTCTTTAAACAAAATAAAGGTTTAGTATATTTTTCAAGGAAATCAGATGGTGATTTATACTGCTAAGATCCAGAAAGGACAAAATACAATCATTATTAAAGTCATAAAGATAGTCAACACGTTTTGTCCGGCCATGTTAATGCCAAACACCACACTGCAAAACTGTCTTTTTCTTACACTAAGACACATTTATTAAATAAGTAAAATTACCCAAAATAATATGTGCATGTTTTCTGGAAAAAGGAGAGTGCATGCAAAACAAAATCACTTTAAATTCCCCTTAACTGTCAACACCCCATTTTGAGTGTAGGGGTGAAAAGTTGATGCGCACCTTCGAATTAATATAACTCTGGCATTGTTTGGTCTAGAAGCCTAATCTTGGTCTTGTTTTAAAGACAAGAGTTTAATTGACACTGAAGATAATTTGTGTCCAGAAATGAAAATATTAAACAGATTTTTTATATTAGTTTAAATGTATTAAAATAAATAAAAATAATGCAATAACATATTCATTTTATAAATAAAATTATAAAAATTAAAATGTTTCAGGACAAAATTGCTGTAAAAATTTAGCCAAAAGTCTCAAATAGCTGTGATAAAAATTTCAGTTTTACACATAAAATGAGGTGTGTGTCACGTTTTAGTGCTTTTACCAACTAAAGCCACAAGGTGTCATTGGCCTGCTGCTTTCTCTTGTCACAAAAAAAACTGGCATTGCATTATTATTACAACTAAAAGGTTTTGAAATACAAAAACTGCATTCTTAGAGTTTTCCAATGATACATAGTTTGTAAACATTTTAGTGTTGAATCTAGGATATAGTGTTATGAATATATAATAATGATTATGTATTCCTAAGGGGGGTCATGGAACAAAAACTGTCGCTATATAATTTCTATCATAAGATGACAATATATAGTTTCTTGTGATTGGATAAGAATTCTCATGCAAAGCACTGAAGTATAGGCGTCCCGCTGGTGAACAGTGACATTTAGCAGGATTATCAATGTTTTGAGGCACACTCTTTTCATAAATGAATCACTTACTTTCAAAACGTAATTTATTTTATAAAACACTGCAGAAATATGTTTTCTAGAGTATTCCAAAATATTGAAGTAAACATAGGTGTCCCATATACGAGACAGGTGACAGTTAACTCTTTCCCCGCCATTGATCTCGTCAATTAAGCGAAAACATTTGCATGAAAAAACTTGTTCCTGATGAGTTTTTATGTTAATCTGTAATACCGCGATTATCCACCAGATAGCGCACTTACCCAACTTATAAAAAACTGAAGGCAAAAAAAACATTTTTTTTTTTTGGTAATCATTCTGAATCTGATCTTTAAGAAAATTCTTTCACAAAAATCCAATTATTTCAGCTTTTTGATAAAATATTGTATTTAAAAAAAAAAAAATACCCATTTTTTCCCCCCGTTTTGTTTGTCTGTTTGAAAGCAAAGGATCTGTTCTTTAATTTGATATATTTGTATGTTTATATATTTTTAGAAGAAAATTTTCCTGGAAGGAATTTTGTGAAACTTTTGTGAATATCACAAAAAATGCTGGTGGGCAACTTAAAAAAATTAAGTTGAGACTTTAATTTTTCATACTTATAGATGTTTTTTGTTTGTTTATTTCTTTATTTCTAGAATTTTTCAGAAAACAAGTCTTAAGTAAATATATATACACACACACACACTCACCTAAAGGATTATTAGGAACACCATACTAATACTGTGTTTGACCCCCTTTCGCCTTCAGAACTGCCATGTGGCATTGATTTAATAAGGTGCTGAAAGCATTCTTTAGAAATGTAGGTCCGTATTGATAAGATAGCATCTTGCAGTTGATTGAGATTTGTGGGATGCACATCCAGGGCACGAAGCTCCCGTTCCACCACATCCCAAAGATGCTTTATTGGGTTGAGATCTGGTGACTGTGGGGGCTATTTTAGTACAGTGAACTCATTGTCATGTTCAAGAGACTAATTTAAAATGATTCAAGCTTTGTGACATGGTGCATTATCCTGCTGGAAGTAGCCATCAGAGGATGGGTACATGGTGGTCATAAAGGGATGGACATGGAAACAATGCTCAGGTAGGCCGTGGTATTTAAACGATGCCCAATTGGCACTAAGAGGCCTAAAGTGTGCCAAGAAAACACCCCCAGAACATTACACCACCAGCACAGTGGTAACAAGTCATGATGGATCCATGTTCTCATTCTGTTTACGCCAAATTCTGACTCTGCCATCTGAATGTCTCAACAGAAATCGAGACTCATCAGACCAGGCAACATTTTTCCAGTCTTTAACTGTCCAATTTTGGTGAGCTTGTGCAAATTGTAGCCTTTTTTCCTATTTGTATTGGAGATGAGTGGTTCCCGGTGGGGTCTTCTGCTGTTGTAGCCCATCCGCCTCAAGGTTGTGCGTGTTGTGGCTTCACAAATGCTTTGCTGCATACCTCGGTTGTAACGAGTGGTTATTTCAGTCAAAGTTGCTCTTCTATCAGCTTGAATCAGTCGGCCCATTCTCCTCTGACCTCTAGCATCAACAAGGCATTTTCAACCACAGGACTGCGGCATACTGGATGTTTTTCCCTTTTCGCACCATTCTTTGTAAACCCTAGAAATAGTTGTGCGTGAAAACCCCTGTAACTGATCAGATTGTGAAATACCCAGCCCGGGCCATCTGGAACCAACAACCATGCCACGCTCAAAATTGCTTAAATCACCCATTCTGACATTCAGTTTGACATTCAGGGGATTGTCTTGACCAGGACCACACACGTAAATGCATTGAAGAAACTGCCATATGATAGGTTGATTAGATAATTGCATTAATGAGAAATTGAACAGGTGTTCCTAATAATCCTTTAGGTGAGTGTATATATATACACAAGAAAAGACAAAATACTAAGTAAGATCTTGATTGTTTGATGTGCATTCTTTCTTAAGTGACTGATGCCAAAAATTATATCACTTGCCAGTATTCACTTTTGTTGTACAGAAAAGAAAAGTGCTGACATTCTGTCGCATCCCACTTCATGTTTCATGCATAATAGGGGGTGAGTAAATAATGACATACAGTATTCATTTTTTATGAACTATTCCTTTAAAAGCTTTTAGATTTAACCTATATAATTTGACAATAAACACAACTGCAATACACCATTAAAACCTCCATCAGCCTTTATGTAATCACACCACTTCATTTAGCAGATAACCAATACATGCAGCAGTTGTGTAGAATGACATTGGCATTGAGTCCCGCAGCGGAGGAAATCGATATGAGCTTTGTTTGGAGTATTGATGTGTGACCATCACTAACCAGTGTTTGAGCAGCAGGGCTCTCAGCACGCTGGGTCGATCTTCTGCTCTGATCTGGTCTGAGATGATCATGGTTTCCACCAGCAGATGAGCGATGCCAGGCAGTGTGGTCTGATCCAGGTCCAGCATAATGGCACCTGGGTAGGAAAACACAACGTTAGTTACATTAGAAAATATCCAGAATGTAATTTGGCCACTTTTCATAGTGCAACTATAAAAAATTTACATAATGAAGGATTTTAAAGAATAATGAAGAAAAGGGGGAAACCTGAATCATAAGAATGTCCGAAATACTAGGGCTGCCTAATGATTAGTCGTGACTATTCGTTTGCAGAATAAAAGTTTTTGTTTACATAATTAATATACACAGTACATCAACATATATAATGTATATATAAATACACACACATGCATGCATAATTTTACGGGAAAAATATTGATATAATAAATATTTATATTTATATATAATATAAATTAAATGTAATTATTAAAAATGTATATACACATGCAAATATGTTTTAAATATATCCATGCATGTGTGTGCATTTATATATACATAATTATTATACACATTATAAACAGTAGATAAATTGCTCTACGGAGGTTTTGAGAGAAAACACAGATATGCCCGAATTGGAAGGGATCAAAAACAATGAGGACCTCCTACAAGCAAGATTTTCTCAGAGATCCACCTGTAAAACTAAATCCTGCTTGAAAATGTCTATAAACAGCGATTTCTTTTTTCACCGATGGGGATGGTTACTCAGCATTGGCAGACACTACGAGAGAGCCCAAATGCTTTGGATAAAGGAAGAAATTGGCACAGGGGCGCTTTATGCCTGAGTTCAGACACGAAATGTGATGCGCCCCTTATTCAGCTTATTCAACTCACAAAATCCACCAATTAAGAGAGGATCCCAAATTTCAAAGCATTTATAATTAAATTAAATTTAGCATATTTGGCACTTTTGTGAGGGTGCTCAAGCCCCGGAGCACCCACATGATCTGCACCTATAATTCATAGCATTATGCATAATATTTTTTTTAAAACATTCACTGCATTACCGTTATAACATTTAGTGCCAAATACAAAGTATCATTGTGTTAATTTTTTTATTAAACAAATATTGAAACTATATTACTCATATGGTCCATGATATAAGACTTTGTTAATACCACCCAGCTCTGTATAATATTACCATCATTACTTTGATCTTTGCTGGCGCTTTCATGAAAAAAATCACTTATTTTGTCAGCAAGTAACAAACATTTTTGCTTAAGCGCCAAAGCAACCAAAACTCCCACCAATATCTTTTCACAGACAGACACATGTTTGGACCGTATGTTTGCTATCTGCCAAAGATTGTTTATATTGTTATCCTTGCATGTACAATAATCAGATTTTACGGTCAAAACACAGATCTGCTTAGGAATGCTTAATCCATTTTCTAATTTAAATGTCAATTTGAATTGTGTCAGTCATAAGACACCAGAGATTTAGAGTTTGTCAACAACGTCTGAAGTGTGTAGATGTTTGAAGCAAGATTCCGGGCGCTGAAAGAGAAGTGGATTCCTACCATGTGTGATGGTCCTGCGGAGCTCCAACAGACTCCGAAAGGACAGAGAGGCCACGTGTGGTTTACCCCAGCGATCCGTTTCCTCCTCCACGTCCTCCTCGAACTTGATCCAGCGTGCCGTCTCCTTCCAACGCATCTCTTGGTTTTTGTCCACTATCAGCTCGTTGAGCTCCACAAACACCTTGGGGTGAAAGCACAGTGTCAGATTCACATCATAAAACATTTAAATTGATTGTAACCGAAATGTCTTGTGGCAATTTAGTTTACACTGGGCAGTCATGTTGGTTAGTGATTCTGGCCATATTAATGTGCCTGTGGCTCAAATGATAGTACATGGTGCTAGCAACACCAATGTGATGGATCAGATTCACAGGGAACAAAACATAAAACAAAAAAAAAAGTACAAATAAAACATACAATTTAAGTGAATTTGTGCTTAAAACAGGCAACAATCTGCCAATAGGGTAAGGGAAAAAAATATTGGACTTTTTTCTCAAAGGGGACATATCATGAAAATCTGACTTTTTAATGTTTACACTGAAAAAAATTATTTCCAAGAAAAAAAAATCTTAGTATTTTTGTCTTGTTTTCAGTAAAAATATATAAAAATTCTTAAATTAAGATTCTTTTTCTTGATGAGCAAAACGAAGAAAATAAGTCAAAAAATATCAAATTTAAGCGATTTTGTGCAAAAAAACAAGCAAAAAAAAAAAAAAATGCAAATGGGGTAAGCAAATTTTTCTTGAATTTTTCTTAAATTTAGTGTTTAGGACAAATGTTCAAGATTTTTTGGCAGTTTTTTTTTTTTTTTTTTGCTTATTTTAAGCACAAGTTCACTTAAATTGTATATTTTTTGTCTAATAACTAGACTTATTTTCTCATCATTTCTCGTCATTTTGCTCATCAAGAAAAAAAATATTTTCTTTATTTTAGGAATTTTTAGATATTTGTACTGAAAACAAGACATCTAAAGAGCATTTGATTGGACAGAAAATTGTAGTGTAGGGTGATGTCATAAAAATGCAAGACTTTTTTAGAGCACGAAAAGCTCCAAACTGTAGTTTTAAAATGCTAATATCTTCTGTATAATAATTTTGTCAGTGTTTTGGATCATCACAGTTTATATTTATCCTTAGGCCAAACATATTTATACTAAAAAAGAAAAATGTTTAATTTTAATTTCATGGGGCCTTTAACATCACTCATTATCATTATGGGGAAAACAGAGAATCATACTTAAAGAATTCTCACATAAAAACTTGGCAGAAGCTTAAAGGCATTGAGAACTGGAAGGGAGAACCTGGCATTGTGATGTATTCAATACGTAAGGGATAATGTAGAGGCAGCCGGTAGTTATTGGGAAATAAGCCCCGACAGTGTGATCAGGACCCGACGTGAAGCGGAACATTTTTATCCTTCCGCGAAACCTTGCACAGATGCATAAAATGATTGTAATACCTTATTAAGATCCTCTGCTTCATACTTGTCTGTCTCCATTTTTTCTCTTTTAGCCAGTCTTTGAGAAGTTTTAATGCCCATTCTGTATTTTTTTGTGTGTTGGCTTCGTAGCTGTCATGCTCTATTTTGTCAAGTTCAGTCTCAGTAAGCTCTCAGTGTCTTGTCGTTGTTCGTTCTTCTATCCACTGTTTAAATGTTTTGTTTTTTCCGTACATGTTAAAATTAATGTCAAAATGTTCCATTCTTATAATTGTGGTTGTCCAGTGTTTGTCACAAGATGGCGCCAAACAGTAATCTTTATTGGCGCGGAGCGATTTTACTCATACAAGTAGTACCGGCTATGCGTTATTACTTTAGAGCGGTTATTATTTGAAAAGAACGAACCTGCAAATGTCTCAACTGACCAATCAGAATCAAGCATTCCAGAGAGCCGTGTAATAATATACTATACAATACTAACAATATAATAATTCATATACTAATCTCAGCACACTGCCTGTTTGATGCATACTGCAAACTTATCTAAAAAAATGGTACTGTAATCCTACTATGTTTCAAAATCCTGTTGTGTTTAAATGTTTGATGCAATATGCTTTAAAACAGAGGAACAAATCAAAATGTGCAAAAGTTTGGCAGGTTGGTGGAATCAAACAGTACTGTAATCGGTATCTTATGTATCCACAAACAGAACTGACTATATTGCCCTATTCTTAGGAGTTATGTATTTAATATGATCTTGAAATTAATAATCAGAAATTTCAATCCCAAAATCTAAATGCATTTTCAGCAATTTTTTAGGCTTTCATTTCGAACTTTTGTCCCATTAGCTGTATTTTGAGGTTTTCTCCGGCAGTCCACAATTGTGGTATCAACTTTTTTAAACAATTTCAGATGGCAAAAAACAAAATGAACTGTGGTTGACTGATTTACAACCCTCTCTGCCTCTTCTTATCTAAGTGAATAGTAGTTGGACAGAACAAGCAGCAATGTGACCCAGACTTTATACCGTTAGACAAACATTTGGTTTCTTCTTAAAATTATTCTTCTGTGTGTGGAGAGCGCCTGGCTCTCACCTCGTGGGTTTTTTTGTCCATCTTTTTCCTTCTCTTCACACTGGACTGTGGTGGAGAGCTGTTCGTTCGGGCAACTTGACATCGTGATGTTTTCTTGACCAGGTGTCGTCTAACTCCAGGATTGTCCTCAAAACGGTGACCTTGAACAAGTGATAGAAAAAAGTGTATACATCATAAATACCTGACAGTTTGTTTTGTAAATGCTTCTGGGAAGGAAAACCGCATAAGTTTATCTGGATGAGATTTGATTTGAACAAAAATCTTAGCCCCAAAAATAACAAGTCAATCTCAGCTGAGTGCACATAAGAGGTGAAAAGAAGCCTTTCCAGAAAAAATGCTATGATTTAATGTCGTATCATTTCGGCCCACGAACCGAGGTTAATATTGAATTTGGGATAATTGAAGCGAAGTTTTATGAGAAACGCTCTTTCTCCAGCTGTTCTGTTTGCCAAGCAAAAGACCAAAGCTCTCGGAGGGTTGAGGCTTGCCAGGACGCCCAAAGCCTCAGCTGGTTTGTGTTGTCCCAGTAGCCCCGGGATGTTCGGTAAACAAAGTTTGTTTTTTCTCTGTTCTCCCCTAGCGGTGCTGGGTTCATGCCTCATGCCTCGAATCCCCCTCATAAAATAACAACATAAGTCCACACGCTCCGTGTTTGGGCTTATTCCCAGGGGAACGGAGCTAACAATATGGTGGCCGTGCCTTTTGGCTGTACCCTGGTTGTGTGTTTCGTGGCAGTACAGCAAAAATCCTGGAGAATAACACCACAGCCAAGTCCTCATCAAAACACCAGAGGGTCAAACCAATTCGGCCTGCGAATGTGTGTGTGACTCATAAAAGTGCCGATTTTGATTTGTGAGTCAAACATTTGATCTGTTTTCCCTTATTATGTGAAAATTAACTATTGAACACTCCAACACCTCTTAACGCACGAAAATGCATTGGAATGTAATACATAGAGAAAAAAATACACAATTTTTAAGATGTCTAGGTGGTGACCATCTAATGTGTTAAAATCATTAAAGGGGCCATGGCACAAGACTTTTTTAAGATGTCAAATAAATCTTTGGTGTCCTCAGAGTGCGTATGTGAAGTTTTAGCTCAAAATACCAAATAAATAATTTATTAACATGTTTAAATTGCCACTTTGAAGGTGTGTGCAAAAATGTGCCGTTTTGGGAGTGTCGTTTAAAATGCAAATGAGCTGATGAAGTGCAAACAATAATCACAATGATGGAGGTTTGTTGCAATTAAAACTCAAATGTGCTTTTCTCTGCACTAAATGGCAGTGCTGTGATTGGATAGTGCAGATTAAGGGGTGGTATTATTATAATAAGAGCTCCTTATGACATCATAAGGAGAGCCAAATTTCAACGACCTATTTTTTCATGTGCTTATAGAGAATGGTTTACCAAAACTAAGTTACTGATCTTTTTCACATTTTCTAGGTTGATAGAAGCACTGGGGACCCAATCATAGCACTTAAACATGGAAATAGTCTCATTTTCATGCCATGGCCCATTTAAAGGGATAGTTCACCCCAAAATCAAACTTTATCATTATTTACACACCCTCAATTCACAACCCACAATGTTTTTTGTTGTTCTTCAGAACCCAAATACAGATTTTAAAAAAGAAACATTTTATTGGGTTTTTTTCTGGTTACCATGAGATTGGCGGGTGACCACCTTAGCCACCATCCATTTCCATAGTACCAGAAGACCTTTCCAAAAGTGTTAAAGGGATAGTTCATCCAAAATGTAAAATTGTGTCATTATTAACTCCCCAAAAATATATATTTTAAAGGGGAAATATCATGAAAATCAGCTTTTTCCATGTTTAAGTGCTATAATTGGCTCCAAAGTGCTTCTATCAGTGGCGACTCGTGACTGCTCATCCGAGGGCGCAAATTCCAGGGTTCGGAGTGTCATGTGTGTTGCTTGCGTTTTCAAAATATGTGCTTGTTGCGTCATGTAAACCGTAAGCATCACGTGTCTTGTCAAAATACGCGCCTAAAGGGTATATAATAAAATAGACGCTCATGTTCAAAAAATACATGCAAGACACTCCCTTAACAATAAACTCTGATTACACATGAGATTATGCGAATATCTGGCAGCAGGCACTTATTTTGACAAGACACGTGATGCACAGAACACATATTTTGAAATAAGGAACCACACACATGAAGGGCTACATACATGTTGTGATGAACTTCGCATCGTGCGCCCTCAAAAAAAAAAAAAGTCACCAGCCACCACTGGCTTCTATCAACCTAGAAAATGTGAAAAAGATCAACCCAGATCAACTTAGTTTGGTAAATCATTCTCTGCAAATATGTGAAAAAATAGATGATTGAAATTTGTCTCCCCTTGTGATGTCAAAAGGGGATAATACCGCCCTTAATCTGCACTATTCAACCACAGCACTGCCATATAGTGCAGAGATCAACTAATTTGAATTTTAAAGGACACACCCAAAAACGGCACATTTTTGCTCACACCTACAAAGTGTCAATTTTAACATGTTATAATAAATTATCTAGATGGTATTTTGAGCTTAAACTTATTATTTATTTGACATCTTAAAAAAGTCTTGTGAAATGTCCCCTTTAATAAATGATGGTAAGCACACAGTTGACGTTACCCATTGAGTTCCATATTTAGAAAAAATGAAAAGTCAATGGGTACCATCAACTGTGTGCTTCCCATCATTTATCAAAATCTCTTCTTTTCTGAGTAAATTATGACGTCATTTAAAAAAAAATTTTTAACATTTTTGTTTTAAAAATTAGTCACTAAAATTCTTTATTGCTGTAAAAGATAATCTTTTCCAAATGTGTATTAAACCAACAAAAAGCTAAATATGCTAAATAAGAAAAACATTTATAAAACCCTGGCATATGTGGTTTAAACTAGACTTAAATGAGTTCTGTTCTTAATCATCTCAAGCATCCATATTTTTCAAAAAACAGCAAATCCCAGTTGAAATGAAAGTATTGTTAAACAGGCAAAATCTAGCTGAACAGGGCAACGAATCTAAGATAAGATTGGAAATGAGCTGTCTGCTCTTCAGACAGAGGCTTCCCTTAGGAAATCCAGAGAAACGCAGGCCTTGAATAAAACTCGCTTATTAAAACAGCCTTCAACATCCACTCTCAACATTGTCAAAACATGTCCCTAGCTGTCACTGGAGCAAAAGGCTACTGTCACGTTCGGTTTTAACCGGATTGTGGAAACAAAAGGAAGAACCCAAACGCAGAGGAATGTATGAAAATATAACTGTATTTGAATAAAACTGAACAAAACAAACCCACGTGGGGGTAAAACAGAATATGAAATAATAACACTGTGATGGAACACAAATCAGAACATGAGAATCACAGGAACAGATAACGGAGTACATAAACACTGGATATACAACAACGCACGCACACCACACAGAGAACATGAGGGCATTATATAGACAGCACATCAATGGGGAACAGGTGAACATAATTAATCACTTAAGACACGAGTACATAAGGGAGTAGGGTGAAAGTGACAAGACACTGGGAACACGTGTTACACATACATGATGTGAAAACACACGTATTCCCACATAAACACAATGCTGCCATGACCTTGCCCTCAGAACATAGACCTGAACCTATACTAAGGTCTGGCAAGATCACGACAGCAACAAGACACCGGGAACATGTGGAAGCCACACACACAATGTGATTCCACATGTCCCCACACAGAACATAATACTGTCACGGTCCTGTCAGATGCACTCAGACCTACATCTAGCACAGATGTCTGACAAGACCGTGACAGCTACCCTTTCAAAAAGTACAGCATTGCACCTAAAAAGATCATATCAGTACCTCAAATGTACATATTTGTACCAGATATCTGTACCTAAATGATACATATTGGGACATTTTGAATGGGTACAACACCGTGACAACTTTTTTAACATCCAGTCTCGATCTCATAATTTTTTATTTGTGTCATCTTGTGCATGCCCATGAACGTAATAGTGCAAGAATGCAAAGGCGGCAACACCAAAGCTCCAAAAGTATCAAAAATGTTTATATTATTAAAAACTATTGCATGGCATAGAGGTGACGTTTCGAGCACGCAGGCTCTTCATCAGTCTGGTTCTTACATTATTACTTCATTGGAGGTCATGCAATGTTTCATATCGCAGAACTGCTTGTGGGGTTTGACCTTAATTAGCTCACATGTCCATTGAGGATCAATAAGACAACTGTTTAAAATTCCCAGCAATCTATTTTAAACGAGAACAAGATCTATAGAGGATGTAGTCCCCATTTATAAGCACAGTCATGCTGATGGAAAAACTTATTGGACTATCCATAAAACAACTGCTTGTTGCAAATATGCACAAAAACCCAAAGTCACACTTGAAAGCTATTTGGCATTTACAAACCTCAACTAAATTGCAGACAATTTATAAGGAGACAATTGCGAAATTTAGCTGAAAATGATGTAAGCATGAAACGAACTGAAGGTCGCTGTGACATTGGCTTAAAAAACTACTAAAATCTAGAAAAACTAAAAAGTATTTATCTTGCATCCAGCTTTTTACTCTAAGTGCACTTACGAATGGGTTCAACTGGAGAGCCAAGGTGCGAGTGGATAGACTCCAGAAGGTCATAATCGTCAAAATCCAGGGCAAACTCTTCAAAGTCATCAAAACTGTCCATATTGAAGCTCCACACGGGGTTCTGATGATCCCCGCGATGCCCCCTTCCTGTCTCGGTGTAAGGTTCTTCACCCGAGCTGCCGTTTCGGTCTCTATCCTTTACCACGTCTGTCATCTCCACACCTGATACCTCCGGATCATCCAGGATTTCACCCTCTTCCACGCCGCAATTTTGTTAACGCTGCTGAACTTCAAAAACCTACATGAAACTAATGCAAAATAAATGGGTGCACCCAGGCAGGTTTAAGTCCGGTCTTCTGAGTTTTTGCAGTGGATTTGGAAAGCACACATTTCTAAAATTATAGGATAAATCCTACAATTCTGAAAAGGATTGCTTTGTTAAAAAAGATCGCTGTAAGATCCACCTGGATGTCGAGATGTGAAGCGATGCTCGGCCTCCGGGTTTAGAAATGGGTGAGCAATAGTTCACAGAGACGTTTTTGGATCAAGAGCCGGCTGCAGTGTTCCCTGCTGTTTGCTTGCGTATAGGCAAAACAAATGTTGATACAACTGAACTACTTTTTAGGTCCCTCACTAACCTATTGGCTGCCTTTCTGGTTTCCATGACGTTGACGATTGATCCTGTGGTTGCACGATGACACAGTCTCGTGGCAGCGAGGGATTTTTCACCCATCGCTGGGATAAATTGCAGGCCCAGAGCTTGTTACATCAGTCTGTCAGACAGCAAATCTCCATCCAGAACAACAGCGATGCTGATAAAGTCCTCAACATGGTGCCACACATTACACATTACCGTCTACCCATGACTGATCTCCATGGAAACCACGGCTGCTTCTAGAACTCTACCTTGTCTCGTCTCGTCTCCAGCGGTTACCTGCCCGATGCTGAGACACCCACCGACCATGTGTTCAGTAGACTGTAAATCTGAAGATTTCACATCCATTATCATTAAAAAGCTGCATCCCAGATTTTATTGCATAAAACAAATTTCATGACAGTCCAAACACCGGTGAAGAGATGACGCAAACCCCTGTTAGTTAAGATGATGCCAGCTTTGATTCAACATACAAAACTGTTGAATTTTACATATATGTGACCCTGGACCACAAAACCAGTCACAAGGGTCAATTTTTTATTGAGATTTATAAATGACCTGAAAGCTGAAATAAAAAGCTTTGCGTTGATTTATGCTTTGCAAAAAATCTAAATATTGAGTAATTTGCTTTAAAGTTGTCCTTTATAGCAACACCTATTACTAATGATAAATTACTTTTTTATATATTTACGGTAGGAAATTTACAAAATATCTTTATGGAACATGATCTTTTCTTAAAATCCTAATGATTTATGACAATAAAAAATAGATTAGTCCTAACCCTTATTTTGACTAGGGCTGTCAAAAGATTAATCGTGATTAACCGCAAACAAAATAAAAGTGTGTTTTTGCATAATATATATGTGTGTATTGTGTGTAATTATTATGTATATTTATCCACACACACATATTCATTTTAGATTTATTTTTTATATATTATTTTTTTATTTATATGTGTATATATAATATAGAATATATAAAAATATAAATAAATATAGACTAACTATACCAGAAGGTTATTCAATAAAACACACTACAGAAAATCAATTAGATGCATTATGTAAGTGAAGCAGTTGACGTATATGCTCATATCCAGCAAAGGTGTCACACATGTTGTAAGTAGAGGAATGCATTAACAGTGCAAAAGGTTGTAGGTTCGAGTCTTAGGAACATGCGTATTGATCAATGTGTATCTTGTAATGCACTGTAAGTAACTTGGGCAAACGCATGAATGTAAATGTACATATAGTATGTAATAACTAGTGTGAACACAAGCTTTAATCCAGTTAGTCTGATCTAGGCTTTAAATTTAGTGGGTTCTTCCAGCGTGGTGACCTGGTTTTTGTAACTCGGCAGTCAATGCTTCCACTTTTCAGAAAGCAGGAAGGCCTGCAGGCGGATCTTTGGAAGGGATAATCAATTTGAACAGTGAAGTTAATTACAGCCAAAGGGGTCACATCCAAAACTGTGGCAGCCCTCAACGAAAAACACTCGGCTGTACTCCGCTAGCATTCATTCATGTGCTGGTTTATAAATTATTAAGCCTTATTAGCTGTCAGTTTGACATGTGGTGTAAACATCAGGACCATTTATGAAATATTGCAGAGTTAACGGCCTTATATTATTACTTATAAATCTAGCTTTACAACTGTCCCCTATATGTAAAAACATACAAAAGAAACGAAATGCTGTGCTCCACAGTGCTACACATTTAGGACATATACACTCACCTAAAGGATTATTAGGAACACCATACTAATACTGTGTTTGACCCCCTTTCGCCTTGTGCTAAAATCATTCTTTAGAAATGTTGGCCCATATTGATAGAATAGCATCTTGCAGTTAATGGAGATTTGTGGGATGCACATCCAGGGCACGAAGCTCCCGCTCCACCTCATCCCAAAGATGCTCTATTGGGATGAGATCTGGTGACTGTGGGGGCCATTTTAGTACAGTGATCTCATTGTCACGTTCAAGAATCCAATTTGAAGTGATTCGAACTTTGTAACATGTTGCATTATCCTGCTGGAAGTAGCCATCAGAGGATGGGTACTGTACATGGTGGTCAAAAAGGGATGGACATGGTCAGAAACAATGCTCAGGTAGGCCGTGGCATTTAAATGATGCCCAGTTGGTACTAAGAGGCCTAAAGTGTGCCAATAAAACATCCCCCACACCATAACACCACCACCACCACCAGTCTACACAGTGGTAACAAGGCATGATGGATCCATGTTCTCATTCTATTTATGCCAAATTCTGACTCTACCATCTGAATGTCTCAACAGAAATCGCGACTCATCAAACCAGGCAACATTTTTCCAGTCTTCAACTGTCCAATTTTTGTTAGCTTGTGCTAATTTATCAGGTAAGGATAAATTCTTATATTTTGCATTTGAGTGTGCCATAAGCATGTGCCATACGCAAAGGTTATGGATCCCAATCTTTCAAAACCTAAAGGCCAAAATCAAAAATGCACTAAACTTCAGATCTGCAAAGATCATCAGTTAAGCAGAGAGAGTACAGCTGGTCCAATGTCTTAAAACATTACTGCACATAAGCCAAATGAACAGCTGGGAGGGCAAATGGAGCATGGGAGATCACTTAAACACCCCTCCCCACATACATACTTTACAACAAGAGAAACTTTCTAGTAAAACATGGGAACACTGGGATCATCTTTTACTCTTCATCTTCAATGAAAATCGAGTATACAGCTAAATTTGTCCAAGCTCCATTAGATGAAGATAATGCAAGTAAAAATTTGAATAATTAAATATATTTTAACATTTCCCACAATAAACTGAACATTAAAAAAGTTCACTGTATGAAAATCTATAAGGTCAAGACCTCTGAAGTCGGAATGAGATACACTTTTAGGGGCTTGAAAGGTTCTTCACAGCGATGCCATAGGAGAACCATTTTTAGTTCCTCAAAGAACCATTCAGTCAAATTTCTTGCATTACTTTCTATCATCTAAATAATCTTTTTTCAATACAAAGAAACAGAAAGGTTCTTCGAATGTTAAATGGTCTTTATGGAACCATTCAGCCCAAAATGTTTTTCTATGGAAGGGGTGGGGAATTCTGGGACCTGGAGGGCCACTGTCCTGCAGCGTTTAGTTCCAACCTAAACAAACACACCTGCATTTCATTTCCAAGTAATACTGAAGACTTTGATTTGGTTTTTCAGGTATGTTTAGGTTTGGAACTAAACTCTGCAGGACAAAGGCGCTCCAGGATTCCCCACCCCTGATCTATGGCATCACGAAGCACCCCTAATTTTAAAAATTGTATAATCACCATCACCCCAGTGATGTTAGAGGTGGAGCGTCATTATGGCTTCTTTCTAATTACCATGTGTTTTTGGGATTCACATTGTACAATTTAATACAAATTAGCCACCTCATTCAATCCCACACATACAAAGTCAGTGCAAAGACGCGATCAGACGGTCCTCGCGCGGGGCGATGCGAATGACGCGAATGCTACGTGGGGCGATGCTACGTGTTTGGTGTGTACGTAGCATTACACTTATTTTTAGTATTGCTATAATTAATTTTATTGCTATTATTACCTTTATTATGTGTATTATATTATTTTTAGGGCTGTCAAAAGATTAATCGCGATTAATCGCATCCAACATAAAAGTTTGTGTTTACATAGCATATGTGTGTGTACTGTGTATAAATATTATGTATATATAAATACACACACATTCATGTATATATTTAAGAAATATTTGCATTTAAATACTGTATATACATTTCTATAATTTATATTATATATAAATATAAATATTTTATATATAAATATAACAATTTTTTCTTAAATATATACATGATTGGGTGTGTTTTTATATATAAATAATAATTATACACAGTACACACACATATGTTATGTAAACACAAACTTTTATTTTGGATGCGATTAATCGCGATTAATCTTTTGACAGCCCTAATTTATTATTTTGTTAAAAATGAACATGTGTGCTTAAGCAAATGCATGTGATTATATTACTATATTATTATTTTTATTTTTAATAAAACCATTCATTGGACAGGTGTTGAAAATTAGTATGTGTACGTAAGCAAATACATATGATTCGTCCAAGTAATTGTGATGTCCATGTCAAAAAAAGACAAATCTTAGGGTTGTCACTACAAAAAAAAATGTCTAACTGTTAATAAACCAAGTGTGCCAAGGGGTATTCTTGGACTTTCATACCCTGTTATTAGATGAGATTACTTTATTAAACACACTCATTAATGTAAAAACAACAGGAAGCACTCTGATATCCCAAACCACATCAGAACATCTCTAAGACTTGTTTACAACCACTGGAACAGGAGAGGAAAGCAGGCCAAGTGTGACCAATCCCAGCCAATATTTCTGCGTTTTTTCCATTCAGCAAAAACACATTCGATTTTGGACAAAAATACTCCAGCGCCCCCAAAGTTAGCAAGAGGCCTGTCAACGTAGACCTTTCAGTCCACAAAACAAATCGGGCACCCTCCCCTAGAGAAAAACTTGAATATGAAGGGGCCGCTGGTTTTGGCCTGTCAAAAGCAAGATGAAGCACAGGCGTGACACAAAGTTGTTGGTGTGGCTTCAAAGACACATGAAATCAAACACGCTTATCTAATTTAGTTTGAGTTACAGCGTTGATCTCAATTAAGACTGAAAAAAACGCAAAAACATCAGAGCTGTCTGCTTGAATCTTTAGTCATCGCGCACCACAAACAACTCTGGGTTAACATAGTGGGAGACACATGCCGAAAAAAAGTTTCTTAACCCAAAAATAACATCTGTGTCATTGCTTACCATAATGCAAAATTTGTTTACGTTTTCTTTTCAAAAGAAGAACTATTCTTTTCTATGTAATGAAAGTGACATTAAAGGGAACAAAACACTGTTATGATCAAATCCACTTCAGTTTCTCTTCACTTACTCTTCATGTCATCCAGATCAGCACTGGCTAGCATCTGAGCCTCCGCCTCATCCGTAGGTACTTTCTGGTACACGGCCGTCTCCATTGCCGTCATGCTGCCTATACAGATGCGTTCCCGCAGGTCGTAGCTGGTCCTCTGAGCTCCAGCTAGCCGGTGGACTGGCTTCCTACGAAACCAGGCTCGGGTTGTCAAACTAGCAGGTTCTGGAGACGGGTTAAACCTGTAAAAACACAACTACAACTTCAATACTCTTGTACAACCTGGTCATGCTTCTATGAGCCCACAGGTGTGAGTGTGGAGTGAGTATTATTAATGAAATATTTACATCACAATAAAAATGTCCACAAATCATGCAAGATTATTTTAGTGCATATTACTTATTATTTCCAAGCCATGCCATGCAAATTCCAAATGACAGATTTTAAACAATGATTTTTATAACCAAATATAACTATACAAATTGGTAACAAGAGATCTTACTATAGTAAGATTCATAGTTACTGCATGAAGCAAGTTACCCAGCAGAGGGCAATACAGTACAATATTTAAAGATTACATTGCCAGTCATCAACAAAAGTCAAAAGTTGCATGTTTTTATGTGATTGCTTGAGCAGGGCAAGAGATATTTTGTTGTTTAAAAAAAAAGTGATATGTGTTACCCTGCACCACGAAACCAGCCAATTTTTTAAAATTTAGATTTATATATCATAAATAAATAAGCTTTCATTGATGTACAGTCTGTTTAGTATATATAACATTATACCATGGTCTGTTTAAATACTCGATTCTGATTGGCTGGAAGGTGTGCATTAAAACCGTTTAACGCACAGGTAGTTCCAGTCAGTTTGATTAAAGTTAGAAATTAATCCACTACTATAAACATTGGTAACCATAGTAACACAGTTACACTTGCAGAGAGAGCGAGAGAGAGATTTCCAACTGTTTGATTTTTGTTTTCATTTAATTTAATCCATTTCAATAAATGTAATGTGTCCTTATATAGTAATCGTGGTTAGAGACGTCGGTTTTATTTCACACTTTACATAATTCATTTAAATAAATGATTAGTTCAAATAAAGATTGCCTTGTCACTGTCAGTGTTGGCTGTCATTCATAAATTATTTAATGAGTTTAAATAAATAGGATAATTAATTTAAATAAATGCAATACAATGGCACTACTTTATTTAAAGCGGACGGAGTGCGAGCCTTAACTTAAGAAGATGACCGTCATTTTTTACCTGTCGGTTAAAATTACACTGTAAACATTAATTACAGCTTTAACTTGGCAAATAACCAAGGTATAAGCGGGATAATCCACGGCTAGCCATGCATTAAAGGGTTTTAATGCACGACGCAGAGGCAACCACCCTCCGCTACGCGTCGGGTGGTTCTTCGCCTCTACGTCGTGCATTAAAACCCTTTAATGCATGGCTGGCCGTGGATTATCCCTTACATATTTGGCAGAGATTTAAAAAATCTGGAATCTGAGGGCGCAAAAAAATCAAAATAGTGAGAAAATCGCCTTTAGTTGTCCAAATTAAGTCCTTAGTACCACATATTATCAATGATAAATACATTTTTATATATATTTACGGTAGTAAATTTACAAAATATCTTCATGGAACATGACTTTTTAATATCCTAATAATTCGGGGCATAAAAGAAAAATCTATCATTTTGACCCATACAATGTATAGTTAGCTATTGCTAAAAATATACCCTTGTGACTTCACTACAAAAAAATGACTTTCTTACTTAGTATGTTGTCTTGTTTTCAGTACAAATATCAAAAAATTCTTAAATTAAGAAAACAAAAGTCTTGTTTTTAGACAAACAATATCACATTTAAGTGAATGTGAGCTTAAAACAAGCAACGATATCTGCTAATGGGGTGATACAATTTTTCTTGAATGAAGTGTTTAAGAAAAAAGCTTACATTTTAAGATTGTTTTTTCACCCCATTGGCAGATATTTTTGCTTGTTTTAAGCACAAATTCACTTAAATTTGATATTTTTTATCTAAAAACTAGATTTCTAAGGTCATTTTTCTCATCAAAAAATACATCTCAATTTAAAAATGTTTAGATATTTCAACAAAAAAAAAAACAAGACAAAAATACTAAGTAAGACAGTCATGTTCTTATTATTTGTTTTCAGCAAAAAATATCTAAAAATTCTTAAATTAAGATGCTTTTCTTGATGAGCAAAACAACCCAAGAAAATAAGTTTTTAGACCAAAAATATCAAATCTAAGTGATTTTAAAACAAGCAAAAAAAAAAAATCTGCCAATGGGGTAAGCTAATTTTTCTTGATTTTTTCTTGAATTTAAGAAAAATGTTTCAAGATTTTTGCTTACCCCATTGCAGATTTTTTTGGCTTGTTTTATGCACAAAATCACTTAAATTTGATATTTTTGGTCTATTTTCTTGGGTTGTTTTGCTCATCAAGAAAAAGCTATTTTTAGATATTTTTACAAAAAAAAATTACAAAAATACTAACAAATGTTTTCTTGAAAATCATATTTTGCAGTGTATGACTGGTTTTGTGGTAAAGGGTCACATATATTTGGGTCAAAACTTAAAACTGGTCCAAAATCGTCTGTCTTACTAATAAAAATGTAAATACAAAATTAAATATGAGCCTTTATTACATTAGGAAAGGATCCAAGGAGATATTATCACCAATTTATGAAAGCAATAGAGTTTTGAATTTGAAAAATACATGACAATGCTGTAAAAATAAACATTACAGTTCAATGATGTATTGTATTGAAGTATTGTGTTCATAGGTTTTCCTACAGCTCAGCTGGCATTGCATTAGTAGGGCAAAAGGTTGTGGGTTGAATAATGAAGTGCAGTGTAAGTCACTTTGGATGAAAGCACCTGCCAAATGCATAATGTAAATGTAAAATTCTCTCTCTCTCTCTCTCTCTCTCTCTCTCTCTCTCTCTCTCTCTCTCTCTCTCTCTCTCTCTCTCTCTCTCTCTCTCTCATATATATATATATTATATATTATATTATTATTATTATTATTTTTTTAAATATATTTTTAAATATTTATTATTGATGATATACCTGTTGGAAAGCTCTTCCTCCTCTTTTCTCTCTGGTGGTTCTTGTGTTTCCTCTTGATCCTCTATTCTTGCAGGACTGGGTGGAGTCTCTTCAGTATTAGGAGGTCTCTCGCTCTCCACATGAAAGATGGTGAGAGGAAGGTCGGCCATTAGATCTTCTTCACTTCCCAAACTGCACTGTGAGATCACAACAACTGTCACCATCTGATTTCGAATCTCGAAATCACACACACCTTACCTTCAAAAAACTCACTTATATAGACACTTTTGACACAATCTGTGTAATGGTCTCACTCAGTCAATATTAAAGATATCAAGATTATATTTTTACAGATTGTTCTTCACATTACGTAGGATGATTTTATGTAGAAAACAACGAATCACAAAAAATTACTAAGCTGGATTTTTACAGGCAGGGTCACATATTCCTTAAAGGGGTGGTCAATGGTATTTCAAGCATTCTGACTTATTAACACAGTTATTGAGTTGTTTCCTCATGCTAAACTCATGCAAAGTGTCAAAAAAACAGTTGGGCATGTTACAGAGTATTTCTGTGCCAAATGCACTTCGCCAGGGTTCGTACAAGTTTTCGAAAGTTTCTTTTCGTATTAGGTCCAGCTGACGTTTCAGGGGTTTCTATATGTATCACTTCTTTATATGGACACTTCCCCCGGAAAACCCCGCCCACCCGTCAATCAGCGGGAGACGCTAGAACTTGCAAACATCATATCACGCGACACAGCTTTGTTTAATTTCAAAACTCAACAATGGCACGAAAGAAGAAGTGTGGCAAAGTGCCAGCATTATGGAAACAATGGATATAGTTTATTATCTGGGGTAGCAGCGGAGTTTTGCGTGTGTGTTTGATGCGCTGGATTTTCCCAACCAGGTCATGAGTTGCATGCAGTAAGTAAGACTTCTGTCTTATTTGGGAAATAGGCGCGTGCATATTATATAAATGACACAAACATGTAGTGAATCAAGTTAAACAGTGTTGTATAGTGTTGCATGACTCGTACTCGCTCCTCCCGCGGTATAACTCCTCCTTCTTCATTTTTTCGTATGTTATCGGAAAGATTCGGTAAAGCTAATCTTTCTTTTATAAATCTGATTAAATTAAAGACTCTTCGTAGATATAAAGGATGTGATACTACTTTATAGGTACTCCAGATTAACATCAGAAATGCAGAAACAGCGTGTGTTTCGTGAGCTTTAAATAATGCATACAAACTATGCTATTGTGTGAGCCAATCACATGTAATCACCTGTGTCAGCTCTTCAGATGGCTCAGTAGGCGTGGTTGTTTGGCACTGCCCCTCAGTCTCAGACTCCGCCTCCTCTTCATCCACCTCATGAATTGTGGGTGTGACCTCAGATGGAGGTACGGACGTCTTTTTTTTCTTCCTCTTTTTCTTTCGTCTGCGGTCCATACTGAGCACCCTTTTGCGGAAACGCTGCGGGGGGAGGTGGGTGGACAGCGGGTGATGGGTGTGGTGAAATGTATGCCGGTGATCTGTGTATAAAGAGAGACGAACAAACTGTATTTTTACAAACGTGTTTCTTGCATTTAAAGACAAAAAATAAAGAATACATTTCGTGAAGCTAAATAATGAAGATCTACTGAATATAAAGGTGCAATGCAGGACTTTTAGATCTCTTGACAGAAATGCAATATGTTATACATAACTATATTATCAGGTGTGTATAAAGACCTTACCAAATCAACTGTATTGTTTTTATTACCTTAGAATGAGCCGTTTTAGCAGGATTTTACCAAGTCGGCATTTTGTGTTTCCACAGTAGCCCTAAATGGACAAACTGCTGAATAGAGCATGTTATGTCACTACGTTGCCTCAGTCAATGTTTTTGTCTTGTGGCAGCTACTGTAGTTTAACTTTGCAGTTTGAAAAGGAGGGTTGAGCTGTGGACAGAGCGGTTGGTTGCAATTCACAGTCTTACCACTAGATGCCGTTAAGGGTCCCACATTGCGCCTTTTAAACCTACTATGTCCATAATCACCAACTTCCATAAGTATGTCCGAAATGTATTCAGTTAAAGGCGGGGTGCATGATTTTTGAAAAATCACTTAGGAAAAGGGAGTCAGGCAGTCAAAACACTTTTAGCCAATCAGCAGTAAGGGGCGTGTCTACTAACCGACATTGTTGCGTGGTTGCTTATGTGTGGGGCAGGTCTATCAAAAGAAGGTCCAGATTCCATTGGGGTAGGGGTGTGTTGTTTAGGTGATTTCAAAGTCAACACTGGCTTTCACAGATCATGCACCCCACCTTTAAGGATAAAGCAGTAGGTACTTTATTTAATTCAGTATGGGGGTACACAGTGCATGATTTCGGATGCAGAGTGTGAATTGTTAAAAGCACATTATAAATAAAACACATAACTGTATTAGTATAAGTGATTACGTAGTCAACAAAGTCATTGCAAATTAACATCCTACAGTGTGATCTATAAGACAAATTAAATATTTTAATTTCATTTAATTTATTTTGTTACAAATTAAATATACCACTGTTTAAAAGTTTAGGGACACTTAAACGAAAGATTTTTCTTTTTTATTAATATGAAGCTATCTTAGAAACTATTTATGTAGATAAAACTATAATTGTGCAAACATATTACATTTTTTCATTAGAAAACAATTTTTATTTAACAAAATTACAAAAAATTAGAAAAGAATTGTGTTTTAGGATTTCTATTACGAGACCCAGTCGTGGATACACAGACATGTGACGAAAGCTCGGCTGTGAACGAGACACAAGATAGTTTACACCTCCCACTACTGTCACCAAATGTAAATGAAAATGTGGGTCATGATTTATCAGATTTCAGACAGTGACGGCACAGACGCAGCCCCACAGGAGGCCCGGGAACATGAGAGACCATGGCATAAAGATTATAAACCTAGAAATGATTTAAACGTGTACTATGGTGGTGAGATACATAACATTGTACTTACACTCAAAGTCTTTCTCATTGTATGCGCGGCCCATTTTATCTGCGCCGTTGATTGCAGATTCGGTAATGATGTCCCCAAACCTCTCCACAGACAAGGCCTTCTCCCATTCCTCATCATCTTGACCTGCTGGGGAGATCTTCTCTTCATCTGACAAAACCTGCAGAGATCATTTGAAAGCACACAGATGGTATCAAACTAAAGTGCATCAGAACTATGCAAAAACACTTGAGGCCAAATCTGATGCCTTTTCGAGCAGTTGTGGCCAGATGGTTTTCTCCCAGCTACAACCACATCTCCATTAGCGTTCACTCACAGCACAACATTGCACATCTGGTATATTTATCACCTATGTCTCATTATTTGTAACACACTTAAAAATATGGAGGTATCAATTCAAGGAACATTAAAATCTGCAGATTTTATCGTGGCCTGCCCATAACCAACCATTTTACAAGAACACTAAGGAGACAAATCAGATCACCTATAAAAGGCATCTGGTGTTTGACAACCTGGCACCACAGCACGTAAGAAGGCTTTGAAGAAAAGCAGGGAGTAAATTAGGGTGGGATAGAGCGTGCTGACAGGCTACAAGGCTCCTGGATCAGTCAGCTAAATGTCACCATCTCAGCAAGAAGCCGACAGCAACCCTGCAGCCACCCTATCAACAACCAGAACCGCATCCATTAATAACACTGTCATGTCCAACAAGCGCCAGACGCTGAATGGCCACCTGAACTCATGTAGCATGAAAGTCAATAACTCAGAGTCAGGATATAAATAATATCCTGGCTCTTTTCCGCTTTTTAATGGCATTGGATACTGTCCCGTTTTTAAGCTCCAAAATGCACATCCGCACGAGCTTCCTGATCACTGCTTCATTCCGGTTTGCAGACATTTTTTATCATAAACTTTGATCTGCACGGGTCTACCACTGGTCAAACAGCTAAACGATAACTATGTTCTTGCGACAATATGTGGGTACTACGACACATCCCTTACACCGCTGTTCCTGCATTTTGTTCGCACAGGGTGCCGATTCCAGCAATATTACCCATCCCGGGATGTATGTGTAGCTTGTGTACCTCTGATTTACCTAAATAAATGAGCACAACATTTCATTAGGATCGAGTATGCGGGCTCTGTGTGTGTCCTCTTATCAGCATCACACTAATAAAGACATTGACCTGTGGCATCAAATGATAAATGAATTCCTCTGGTGAAAAGCAAGAGATGGAACTGAGCCAGAATGAGGGGATGCCGGGAATGCTGCTGTTTTATTAATCCCAGTTTTTCCAAAACCCTTGGATGTCTTGAGACATCTTGAGCAGAAAGCAGATGATGATGATCCTGGGGAGGCTGTTTCAGTCTGTAAACTGTGTAAGTATGTGTGTGAACATAAGTGGGTGATTCTCATGAAATCTGTCAAGAGCATGCCATGTTTTATTCCAAAACTTAAAGGAATAGTCTACTCATTTTCAATATTAAAATATGTTATTACCTTAACTAAGAAGAGTTGATACATCCCTCTATCATCTTAGTGCGTGCACGTAAGCGCTGGAGCGCGCTGCTACACTTCAATAGCATTTAGCATTCATTCAATGGTACCACTCAGAGATAAAGTTAGAAGTGACCAAACACATCAACGTTTTTCCTATTTAAGACGAGTAGTTATACGAGCAAGTTTGGTGGTACAAAATAAAACGTAGCGCTTTTCTAAGCGGATTTAAAAGAGGAACTATATTTTATGGCGTAATAGCACTTTTGGGAGTACTTCGACTCGCCTGAAAACTCCGCTCCCCTTCTCACTCTCATAATGGGAGAGGGAGGGTGTTACTGCGCCAAGTCGAAGTACTCCCAAAAGTGCTATTACGCCATAAAATATAGTTACTCTTTTAAATCCGCTTAGAAAAGCGCTATGTTTTATTTTGTACCACCAAACTTGCTCGTATAACTACTCGTCTTAAATAGGAAAAACGTTGATGTGTTTGGTCACTTCTAACTTTATCTCTAAATGGTACCATTGAATGAATGGGGCTAAGCTAAATGCTATCGTAGCGTCGCAGCGCGCTCCAGCGCTTACGTGCACACACACAGATGATAGAGGGATGATTCAACAGTTCTTAGTTAAGGTAATAACATATTTTAATATTGAAAATGAGTAGACTATTCCTTTAAAGTAAAAAATAAATAAATACAAATGTATGCTTTTATCAAGAAAATGAAACCTGCTGTATTTTCAAACCATGAAGTTGATTTTGAATTTCATGCACAACAAAGCTACCCCTCCCAATTTCTTGCTAAAATAATGCAAAGAAAAATTATCATTACGGTAATTGTATGTCGGCCAATGATCGGTATCGGTAGATAAAAAACTATTTTTCACACTATCAGCCGATAGTCAAAAGAAAACAAAAAATGCAATGAATTTGAGCTCTGTGTATAGAAAATGTAAAGAAACATCACTAGTTTCAGGAATACCCACAGAAAATGTGTTAGTTAAGGTGGGTGTGGCCAGGAGGCGTGGCAATCAAAGGGACGGGGTGTACACGTCACGATGAAAATGAAAATATTTTTATTTAAAACACTCAAATAAAACTTAATTTTAAAGAAACTACGACAGAAAATGAACACATACTAGATTATCAATGAATTAAATGTTTTTAATAGCTGCGTGATGAAGTGAAACTAAAGGGTTAATAAACACAAACTGAAGCAGAAGTTGTAGAACGTCTGGCAAACGATGATATATAGCGCAAAGATTGTAAAAACTGATTATTTCCCACTATTAATTACATTGGGCCCTATTTTAACGATCTGAAACGCAAGTGCGAAGCGCAATGCGCAAGTGACTTTGTGGGCGGATCTTGGGCGCTGTTGCTATTTTCCCGGTGTGAGAAATAACTCTTGCGCCAGGCGCAAATCAATAAGGGGTTGGTTTGTAGTAGGTTCATTATTCATAGGTGTGGTTTGGGCGTAACGTCAAATAAACCAATCAGAACGCTATCCATCATTCCCTTTAAACGCAAGGGCGCAAGTTCCATGGCGGGTTGCTATTATTATGACGGATTTACCAGGCGCACGCCAGGGGCGGTTCACAGCCGAGGAGACCGACATTCTTGTAAGAGCAGTCAAAGACAGAGAAGTTGTTTTGTATGGGGATGGAAGAAACCCGCCCAAATCAGCGTAGGTTGCAGGCGTGAGAGGAAATAGTCACAATTGTCTCATCAGCTGACATCCCCATCGTTGCGTAATGTCAGGAGACGGGGGAATCCCAAGCTTTCCAGCATAAATCGGGCACGTTGTGTAACGGGAGGTGGATCTGCCTCAGCACCTGAGGCCAGCAGAGGACATCTCTGTGAGGGTTTGGGGGCTTTGAGATCGGACCCAAGAAACGCAAGCAAGGTCCAACCCCAAAGTACACTTATAAATCAAGTTCATATACATTAAGATTTCTTATGAAAATATTTTAATCGTTATTTGCATGAGAATTTTTTAACGCAGCCACACAATAAATAAAAACTATCACCACAATGCTCACCCCTTATCTCATGTGTTAATATTTTTTATTGTAACAATTTATGATTTGCAAAAATAACTGTTGCATCTGTGTAGATTAGATAAGCAAAGTGTGTGCGCGTTGTGCACGCTATACATTATGGTCAAGCATGCGCCCTTAAAATAGCATAATGAAAAAACGCGCAACGCGCCACTGACTTTAGACAATTTTTTTTTGGTCAGTGGCGCAATTGTTTTTTGAAACTGCAAAATAGCATCAGGGATGGTTGGCGCCGCAACACGCCTCCTTTTTTGTGCTGAACCGCCCAGGGAGCGCAAGTTCATTCCCTAGTTTGCCGACGTGCGTCTGTGGAGGGAAAAACCCGCTGTGCGCCGTTGCAAAATACGAATTATACATGCGTCACTGACAAAGTCAATTGCGCTGGGTGCAAGATAGGGCCCATAATCTTAAAGAAGTGTAACTACTGTAGCATGTAAATAATGCATAAAAATAGCGTGAGCAAGAGCGCTCAACAATTATATCTAATCAACAGGCACGTGAAACCTAGCTAGCAGGTTGCTTAAACAACAAAAATCACCAGCTAACTTACTTTAAATTTGCAAGAACTATAGACTAATACAATAACAGGCTTAAATAAACCCAAAACATAAGTCCACTTACAGTTCTCGTGTTTTATCAACTGACTATCCTCCAGACAGTGACGAACCATTTCGGCCGTGTGGCGTGCGTGCACGCTCGCGATGTGAAGCGCATCCTCGCTATTCTCCGAGATGTTTTATCAACTAGCTACTAGTTATCTTCCAGAAAGTGACAGACCACGACTTTCTCCGAGATGCACTTGATGACCTTTTGAGACTTTTTTTTGGACGACCTAGTTAATTTCGGTTGGGTTTCCCAGCTTAGGCGGGCTGCCCGAACTGCAAAGTGCTGCGGGAAACCCTGAGTTTAATGTTTAATATTAACTCTTTCCCTGCCAGCATTTAAAAAAAAAGTTGTCAGTCATTGGCAGCATTTTTATGATTTTTACAAAAGTTGAATGCCTTCCAGAAAATTTAATATAAACAAACAATATATTAAATGAAAGAACAGACCCTCTGCTTTCAAAAAAAAAAACTTTCATCCTACCTTCATTTGTTCTTTTTTTATCACTTCTCAAATATGGGTACCAAATAAAAAAAATAGATTGTAGATCAAATTCAGAACGATGACCAAAACATACAGATAGTTTTTACTGTTTTATATCAGTGAATGTGAATTAGTGTTTTAAACACCCAGATGATAATAGCGGAAATACTGATTGCCATAAAAACTTCTCATTGGCAGGGAAGCGTTTTCTCTTAATATGGTGGTGAAAGAGTTAATGGTCATTATATGAATTAATAACATTCAGAAAATGTAATCTTCCGAATTTTGTTAATGCAAGTTAATATAGCCACCAAAGTATCGGCATCTGCACTGGTATTGGCCGATATGAGTCAGAAAAATCGTCTATCGGTATCGGTGGAAAACGTTATCGGGGCATTTCTAATAAAAAACTACCGTATTTTCCGGACTATAAGTCACACTTTTTCATAGTTTGGCGGGTCCTGGAACTTATAGTCAGGTGCAGCTTATATGTCAAAATTATTTCATATGAACCAAGAGAAACCATTACCGTCTACAGCCGCGGGAGTCCGCTCTGTGCTGCTCCTGTATTTATGTAATTCAATGGATTCAGTGATGTGGAATGACTTCGG
Source organism: Paramisgurnus dabryanus (assembly GCF_030506205.2). NCBI lineage: Eukaryota > Metazoa > Chordata > Actinopteri > Cypriniformes > Cobitidae > Paramisgurnus > Paramisgurnus dabryanus. The sequence goes on from NC_133351.1 coordinate 5,068,447, forward strand.
GACCTTTTTGAACTTGATTTGGCTTGTCGGGTTAATTTAGCCTATTCAGCCTCCCAGGTATGTTCTGTATGCTATCGTGTATCGTGTAAAAAACTGTTTATGTTAATTAACATGTACAGACATCTATTCAGCCTGCTGTTCTGTGCTATTGTTTAGTTGAATAACTTGCTTTTCCAGATTAAATGTCTGTTCTTCGGCTTGGATTTTGTGAAATCATTTTCTAAATAAACGAGACGTAGACTCCAGTGCCACTTATATGTGTTTTTCCTCTTCAAAACGCATTTTTGACTGATGCAACTAGTGATGCACCGATGTATCGGCCGCCGATATTTATCGGCCAATTTTTTATGAATTTTAAACCATTGCATATCGGCAATAGCACGAGAAATGCCGATACCGATTGTTTATTAATCAACTGCATAAAGAAATCCATTATATGTAAAAAAAAAAAATGAGTTAATGTTGTTAATAAAATAAATGCTAAATAGCAAAAACCACCTTTGAAGGTTATCATGCTGTCTTCTTATATTTGTTTTAGCTTAATTTGTGCATCTCTTATTATGTTAGTCAGTTGAATGTTAATTAGATCCAATCCATGTTCAGTAAAAATAATTTGATGCAGAAATAAACTAGCCAATAGACCAACTGTATAGTATTGTATACAAGTGTATAATATCGGTATCAGCCAGAATTTGTCTGTTTAAATCGGTGTCGGTATCGGCCCCAAAAAATCCTATCGGTGCATCTCCAAATGCAACTCATACTCCAGAGCGACTGAAAATACAGTATATATATTTTAAATACCAATGCAATACAGATACATATATATTGATATTATCAACAATCAAAATCAATCAAATGATTAGTCATAAAATGCAAAATGCTAAAATTATGTTATTAAAATATTGTTTTGTCCTTTGTTTGTGGGGTGAAATACAACCTGGACGTGTTTTGGTGAAATTCAGCCTTTCAAGTGAGTGCAAACTGTAATGTAACAATCTCTCTCTCTCTCTCTCTCTCTCTCTCTCTCTCTCTCTCTCTCTCGTAATTGGCCCTTCCTAATTACCATAATGTAACAACAAAAGAACAAAACAAACAAACATTGGTGGGCTTTACACAAAATACTTTTTGAACACCGTATCCCACCATTTCTGCACTCACAATAAGGTTAAGGGACCCTAACAGCATTCGGTGTTCAGTCAGGGCGTCTCTTTTGTGTTAATGTTAATGGCTTGAGCGATAGAGAAAGTCCACCTAATGAAGGCTACGGACTGCAGCTCTCTTCATTTCAACTGTGAAGTGAATAGATGATAATGGAAATTCAGTGAGGACTGATAAATGTGTTTGCTGTTAGCAAGCGCTCTAGGCAAACGGTGTCACAGGTAGTCGTATTGCTTTTTTACTCTATTTGACCAACACAAACATTTCAGTATTCGATATCAGTACCAGTAAAACGTATGAATCTCTGCATGCAACGTCATGAGGTTTATTACAACACATTTCAAAACAGCAACCACTGAGAAACAACCAAATATCTCTGTCTTTAAAGCTCTATTGCCTCAGAGCCACTTTTTTAAAGTCCGTTTAAAGTTTAATATTTAATGTGTTCTTAGTTTGTCACACCACAGAAAAATGTGTTATTAACCCAGATGAATTTGAATGATAAAAAACATGTTGATGTTAGTAAAGTAGTGTTCTTTGTCCTGTGAAGGTTACATAACACTTGAGGAGGAATCATGGAGTCATTGTATGTTCAGTCTACAACAGCATGCCTGCTAAGATTGCATATCAGGTGTCTTGTGAAAGCCCACCTGTGCTCTTTGTATAGTCTTTAAGTACTGCATACCCTTTTATCATAGCCATACTGTTTTCCTAAATGTATTGACCTTTCCCAGCGACCATGCCACAGATTCAGATCACCAGCAAACTATATGGTTGTGTGCTTTACCCGTCAATATGCAGAATTGTAATTCAGCTTTGAGGAAGTAAATTAAAACAGAACAGCATAGTTTTGAATAAGATTTAATATCTCAAGTGTTAATATGATGTGTTTGAGTTTATGAAATCACAATATTTGATTGAATATTTTCATTTCATAGGATGTGGTGGAAAAACACAACATATTTTAATGAAAAAATATATGTTTAAATGTACACTGTAAGAAAAAATGGTTAAAACATGATCCCCAGCTGTCATTGAGACAGGACCTTTTCAAAATGTACCCCCTTTCTCCCAAAGAGTTCATATTAGTATGTCAGTGGTACATATTAGTACCTCAATGGTACACTGTAAAAAAATTCCGTAGAAATTATAATGTTATTGCAGCTGGGTTGCTGGTAATTTACCGTAGATTTACATTTATGTTATTTACTGGCAAGAGTTTTTTCAAAGTTAAATACATTTTAAATATTAACAAGTCTTTATCTTTACAGAATAAAACTATACAATTACAGCCTCATGCAAAGCATTATGGGAACCAGAAATCATCATCAACCTTTTTCTGTTTTTTGCTTCAGATTTTCTTTCCCAGAATCTTTTACTTGATGCTGTTTTTTTTAGTTTTACTCTGTAAAGACAAAGACTTGTAAATGTTTAATGTTCATTTAACTTTGAACAAACTCTTGCCAGTAAATAACATAAATGTAAATCTACGGTAAATTACCGGCAACCCAGCTGCAATTTCTACGGGATTTTTTTACAGTGTATATTTTGGTACCAAATCTATTCATGAAAACGAATTCATGAAAATGATTATGTGCAATAATAATTATGTTTATGTTTGCAACATAACATTTGCAATGTCTTTGCCTATTGGCACGGTTTAAAGTGCTTACTATTTCAACCTACTCTTTATTTAAGAGTCACTTGATAGATCACTTGATGCATCCATCCTTCCATCAATTTATCTATCTATCTATCTATCTATCTATCTATCTATCTATCTATCTATCTATCTATCTATCTATCTATCTATCTATCTATCTATCTATCTATCTATCTATCATATATCTATCTATTAATCTACTTGAATCCATCTAACAGTATCCATCAATCCATCTAACAGTATCCATCCATCCATCCATCCATCCATCCATCTACCTATCTATCTATGGATAGCAAGGTAGATGGCTAAATGGATGGATACAGGTAGATAGATCTACCATCTACCGGTATCCATCTATCCATCCATCCATCTATCCACCTGTATCCATCCATCCATCCATCCATCCATCTATCTATCTATCTATCTATACATCTATTCATTTATTCATCCATCCATCCATCCAACTATCATCCATCCATCCATCCATCCATCCATCCATCTATCCATCCATCAATCCATCTACCAGTATACATCCATATATCTATTCATCTACTTGTATCCATCTATCTTTCCATCAATCCATCTACCGGTGTCTTTCTATCCATAAATCAATCTACCGGTATCCATCCATTCATCCATCTATCTATCCACCTGTATCCATCTATCTATCCATCAATCCATCTAACAGTATCCATCCATCCATCCATCCATCCATCTATTCATTTATTCATCCATCCATCCAACTATCATCCATCCATCCATCCATCTATCCATCCATCCATCCATCCAATCCATCTACCAGTATCCATCCATATATCTATCTATCTATTCATCTACTTGTATCCATCTATCTTTCCATCAATCCATCTACTGGTGTCTTTCTATCCATAAATCAATCTACCGGTATCCATCCATTCATCCATCTACCCACCTGTATCCATCTATCTATCCATCAATCCATCTTACAGTATCCATCCATCCATTTATCCATTCATCCATCCATCCATCCATCCATCTATTCATTTATTCATCCATCCATCCAACTATCATCCATCCATCCATCTATCTATCTATACATTCATTAATCCATCCAACTATCTATCCAACTATCCATCCAACTATCATCCATCCATCCATCAATCCATCCAATCCATCTACCAGTATCCATCCATATATCTATCTATTCATCTACTTGTATCCATCTATCTTTCCATCAATCCATCTACTGGTGTCTTTCTATCCATAAATCCATCTACCAGTATCTATCTATCCATCCATCCAACCATAACTTTATTGAAAGTTCTGTGTGTTTTGCTTTGTTAACACAGTCACCCAAGCAAAAGTCTGCCGTCTGTTTTACAATTCCTCTACAATCCCTACAAATCCTAGGATTCTAGAAGGGTTTCCTGGCTTCAGAACAGAGCACTAAGCTCATCATTGTAAAGGCTTTTTTTACAGCCTTACAGGCTTTTTTACACAGCGTTACAGTTAACCTCGCTGGGTCAAAATATTTCAGAGCCCATCAAAAAAGTTGCTAAGAGCTGCAGACATATTTCAAAATGATGCTTTGTTTTAGTCAACAACACACTGATTAATATGACATAGCATTGGATTTGATATCTTACACACCCAACTTAGAAACCGAAAAAAACATATGATGAAAAAATGTCCTTACATGCCACCAAAACACTCCTTTATCAATAACTCTCTGGAAAAACATTATGTTTCCAATAATTTGCAGGAGATCGTCTTTTGGCAGCGTGAAAAAATAAAATTTTTGAAATTATGAAATGTGCTATACTGTATAAGTATACTTCCCACATCGTGCCGTTCAAATACCAAAGCAGATATAAAAACAATGTTTCTCTAGAGCCATGTGGCTCTTTCACAAGAGAGATTTGAAACTAATGGAAGCTGCCAAAAAGAGATGAGAAATAAGATTGATGTAAACAAGATGTTTGGTTTATGCTTGTTATCATGAGTCATTTGCTAATAAATGACTCCATTACGTCATCCAAAATCTGCAGGCGCATCCATCGTCCTTTAAAAAACATCAGATTATCCATTTTAGAAGCACGCAATGAGCACAGAAACTGCCCATATAACAGAACCAGCAATGACTCATCCTCACTCAAGAGAAATATGTTATTACAGCTTCTCAAAAGAAAGGCTATTAAGCCTTAAAGTTCTGTATAATTAAGGGCGTGGCCACTTGAGTGACGGTTGCACAGCCACTGCTGTCACTGGAGTTAACCTCGGCGGGCGTGGTTTCAGCAACCAGTCACCTCAGCTTCACCCATGTCCCACCTCTTTACCCATGTTTGGATATCTGTGAGTGATGCGCGGCCAAGATGGCGATGGCAGGCACCACCTACTTTAAGCTAAATAAGAAAATGTTCACGGTACGATAATCGTGCGTGCTAAAATCGTGGCAAACTGTTGTACCGGTATACCATTACAACCCTACTTGTGATGCAATATTATTTTAATTAATTTAGACTAACTATATAAAATATGATAACACAAAACATACATATTTCACAGAATTGCAATTTAGTGAATTCATTGGTGAATGTTCAAAATGTATGATTATCCAAAGATAGCATGAATGAAACTTTGCCTCTAACCCCAACGTCACACAGATTGTACTAAAATATATGAATGAGGTCATACTAGCCACTAGTGGGTCAACGGATCACAAAGCACACGATTTGGATCACATTACAGTTTTTGAGTCACAGATCGAATTATTTTTAAGAACGCCAAGTAACTTAAAACAGGTACCTATTGCTATGAGATTATGTTGAAAATTATTTTACACAATGTTTTAACAATTGTCTTTAACTATGAATCACAGTTGGAGCAAACAGCACATTTGTTCGATGATTTGGAAATAATGAATTGCATAAGCATTCAGTCCTATTCAATATCCCATAAGAGTCCATTTAAGCATGCAAGTCTATTTACAAGTAAGTCATCTAATTAGGGGTCATAAAACAACAAATGTCCCTTTTTAATACTTCATGTGCTGCACATTTTTTTGCTTACCTCTGTACAGTGAACCATGAGGTGTAACTTATTTAGACAAAAGAACAATGTGCTCCCCACAACTAAACAGGTGGCATTGAGGGAAGGGGGGGGGTAGTTACCCCAGCTGTTTGCACCACTATGAAGTCATCATTGCCATGACAACCACAAGCCCAGACCACTGAGAATAGAGAGGACTATCTAGCCATGACCCTGTACAGTGTAAACATAGATAACGCAACGTCTAGCAGGACCCTCAGGGGAGAAGTTAGATGCAGATACTCGACCCTGAGCTCATCTCTCATGTATCAGTGACAAACACCCTTAACCTTGAGAAAATAGGCTTATATAAGCAGAAATTAAAATGAAACTTACACATCTTATGTTAAAATGTACACTCTAAAAATGGCTGGGTTATTTTTGACCCATAATGGGTAAATATGGGACAGAACACATGCTGGGTTAATGCTGGGTTATTTTTGGCAAACAATTTTTAGGAATTACTAAGTGTCTTTTTTGTAAGTAAATTAAAAGTCAGCTTTAAGAAAACAGCAGATGTTTATTAACAAAAGCCAAAGTTGGTATGTACTGTATGGTTATGTTCTCAATAATACAGGTGTTTTAATGATTTAACACTCAAGGATTCAGTTAAGCAGGTTTTGTTCATTTAAATAATAAATAAGTAGCATATACAAAACAACAAATGTCTTTAGCATAGATATCTTTACCACGCTTCAAAACGCAATGCAGCACAATTTCTGTTAAACAATTAAAGTTACATGATATAAATCTGTACATTGTTATATGATTTAAATCACACAGATGAGTTGGTTGTGTCAGCAGCCAAAGCTATACACTATACATTTTTCTTTTTTTACTTTTCCATTTGAAGACAGAGCGATAGCTGTCCATCAACTGTGACGTGTGTTACTGTGCAAACGGATGGCGTATGATATCAAAGCATCGCGAGAGCAGACTGCCACATGTTTTCTAATCGTTCTCGCTGTACTCGCGATCGATCTGCGAAATGCATAAAATGTAAATGCACATTTGATTCATTTGCAGTATCAATGTAGTCAGACTGGCCTCTGTTGCAAATATATTTTGCAGGAAATATTTGTTTGTGCCAAGACATCAGATATAAATATCTTTTCTTTTTTCTCCACCTGTTCAAATCCTCTCGTATACATCTATTGATTTTCTCATTCTGTGCTGATTTCTGTCTATTAAGCGATGAAGGACGCTGGAAGATTTTACAATGTTAAACTCTGCATCCACATAAAAAAATACTAGTTAACCTTTTAGCAAACGCTTAAGCTGCTAATGTGTGAACGTTACGGGTGGGTTGCAATTCAGTGACTGCAGTGCACTACATTATGGCAAACATTTAGTTCTCTTGATACAAACAGTGCTGAAACCTGATCTGAAGGTTTCTACAGCGCAGACACAAATGGCCATCAGCATGGAGGTCAGCATAGAGCAATTAATCTGAAAACTGATGCCACGGTGAGCAGATTGCTGCCAAAAACACTTACATTGTGCCCCTCCTTTATAGGGAACTGGCCTTTGAATGTAGGTGAGGTTCAGTAATATAGCTAAAATATAGCCTTTGAAAGTAAAATGCATGTTGCTATTTATGTGTTTGCTTCATAAAAGATTTACATGTATGCAATATGCATTATTGAAAAGCAATTTACAGTGCATTATATAATGAATATTTGTTTTTGCCACATAATGACTTATGGCAATCTGTCATATATATATATATATATATATATATATATATATATATATATATATATATATATATATATATATATATATATATATATATATATATATATATATATTAATATATGTCAGTGCAAGTTGTTTTTAAACTTAGGCAGCTGCATTTTAGTCTGGGACTAGGATGAGACCTGTGCAGGAAACCGCCCCTAAATGTAAAATTTTGTCATTTTGATCACCAACAAAGTCATCACAAATATATCACCCAGTCCTGATAATAAGAGTATGCTTGTTTCAGCTCATGATCACACATTTCATCAGAAGTCTCTGTTCTTCCTTGATGTCAAAAGTTATCAGCACAGCACTGAGACACGCATGTGGCTCCCTCCACATCCTCTGAAAGTTAAGCAGCCCTTTGAAAGTCGCATCAATAAGAGAAGAATAACAGCCGGAAGTGCTGACAGCTACACAAAATAGAGGATGAGAGCAATTATCACATCTCTGAATGTCTTTGATGGACCAGCCCTATAAAAACTCCAGAGCTAAAAGTTTATTCATACATCTATTAGTAATAGCTCACGTCTTAAGGTCTTGACACACCGGGACGTTATTCGTGCGCGTTTATCGTCGGCGTTTAACGTGACGTTTTTTTGCTTTCACACCCAGACGATTTTTACTGGCGCTGAGCCGAGTGAGGTGCAAATTCACCCCTGGACGTTAGATGGCGCTTAATACAAAACAGATTTATGCCGGTACACAAGGGGGCGCAGCGAAACTTTATGCTTCTGTTCTGACACTCACTTGTCACACAGAAGAAGAAAGCCACACGCTAGTCTAGAGCTGTGTCTGAAACCGTTCCCTCGTTCACTCATTCACTATTCCCTATATGGGGAATGACAGTTGAGTCCACTATATGGGGATGAAGCAAATGAAAATGAGTGAGCGATTTCGGACACTGACGTAAATATCATGCGTCAGAGAGCTGTCGCAGAGATTAATCAAAAACACCTGTGTGGCTTTTTTGATTGTGCTGTGAAATGGTAAAGTTTACTTTCTTACTGTTTTTCACATTTGTCATGTTTATTGTAGGCTATTAGTTGATAATAAAGAGAACAAAACAACTGCTTATAATATTTATTTACTGCTGTTTGTTTATTGTTTAATAAAAATGTGTATTAGATTTAAAATAAAAGATAACGCAATTATTTTTCATTTGTTTATTTTCAAAAAGTAGAAAATAACTGACAACAAGAAAATGTTTGGTGTTTACTGTCAGTATCCTTCAGCTGATTCAAGTTACGCGTTCGTCTCCCGTTGCATCATGGGAAATATGAGTGAACGAGTGTACATCGAATGTACCCTCAAAATCAGAGTGCATTGTGGGTAAAAAGTAGTGAATGAATGTAGGGAATGAAGTTGTTCACTCAGGTTTCGGACACCACTACAAAATGGCCGACACCCGATATAGTGCACTATATAGTGGATAGGGAGCGGTTTCAGACACAGCTTAGCTGTGTCCCAATTCAGGGGCTGCGACCTTATAAGCATGCGACCTTAAATATGAGCACTCGGTCTTTCAAGGTGGCAGCCTCAGAAATCCGCGAAGAGAACTGAAATGAGACGGTCTAACCTTCGGATGACCCATAATTGGCGTCACCTGCTGCGCCTGTTAGCAGGACATAGCGGAAACGTTTCTGACTTATTAAAATAAATATGAAATCAGAAAATATTAATTTAGTTTAGAAAAAATGACACGTGGATGTAGATTAAACTATTCAACAGTATATTCAATTTAATTAATCAACCTTAGAAATATATGCATCATAAAAATAATAATATTAACACAAAACATAACTTATAATACTAAAACAGTGACAAACTTTTTTTGATAAATACACACTTTTATTTAATGAAGGTTTTAATTGTTTATTTTATAATATCCAGCCGCCGTTGCAGGCGCGCAATGAATCTTGGGATATCATCGGCTGTTAAGGATCCATTCGTTCTATCCTTAACAGCGCGGAGAAATGAGGACGCATTTTGAGGCTTCATTCTAAGCATCCTTCGAATTGGGACGGCCTTACCAGCCTGAAGTCGCGCTGCTGTGACGCAATCGGTCTTAAAATACGTCCTTAGAAGGTCGCAGCCCCTGAATTGGGACACAGCTAATAACAAGTCATATGCTTGCTTTTAACAAAACATGGATATTACTAGTAGCAGCTCGATTTCTAACAGCAGCAACTATACAAAAACTACTTCAACTCACCATCAGGACTCACCATCAGCTACTTGACAGTATGATCATGTGAAACGTGATCTTCTCAGATAAAAGCAAACTGTGCATTCGTGTTATAGTCATTATAATTGCCATTTTGAAAACGGTGTGTTTATAATATATATATATATATATATATATATATATATATATATATATATATATATATATATATATATATATATATATATATTCTTTGTACAAACAATATCTCCGTGAACTTAAATACATTTGTTAAATCAAATCTATTTGATCAAATAATTCGATTCTATTATCAGCACTCTCCACATAAAATTAACTATTTTGATAGAACACGTTATATCAAAATTAAAGCTCTTTCACAAAATATAAGGTAATGGGTGATCCGATGTGTGTATTTTTAACTTATCTTTTACAAGCACTTTCTCTTGTTAACAATTTTCTCACATTTCCTCCCAAATGTATTGTATTTTGTGATTTGGCTAAAGAAGTAGGTATGTAGTTATTACAATAAGAGGTCAACAATACTGATGTACAAATATATGCATAGTGTCAAAATGGCACGTTATTTACAATTCGTTTTTTAATCAAACATTTATTTTTGTGAATGAACTGCAGTTTGCAATAACAATCAGAGACATGACAGTAAAATCAAATAAAACAGTAGTCATAAATGTTGGTCCAGAAAAGTCACAATGACTTTAGTGCAACTGAACGGTAGTGCAAATCAACATTTAGAAATTAGACATTTTCAAATGAATTTCTTAAATGTATAATCACTTAAAATACATAAGTAAAATGGTATATAATAAACATTAATTTGTGTGAACAAGAACTGGCAGAGCTGTAGAGCAAAAAAGTCACAATGATAGAAGTCTAAGTGAACTGTAGTGCAAATAAACATATGTATGAAATGTACATGTTCAACTGTATTTCTTGAATGTATAAACATAAAAAAACTAAATAAAATGGTATATAATAAACATCTATAGGTGTGACCAAAAACTGGCAGAGCGCTCCTTCTGTGCTCCTCTTTCTTCTGTGCACTGCTTTCAATTTTTTCCCTTTACCATCTTTTAATAAGAGGTACTTCTCCAGAGGTTTGTCTCGGACTGTTTTCTTTTGTTTAGATTGGACCTTGTCACGGCTGGTGCTGGATGATCCTGAAGACGTGCTTGCTGGGGCCTCCTCACTTTGGCTCACATCATTTTTAGCAGAAATATTGCTGTGAACACTGTAAAGATAAATGTAGTTTTCATCAGAATCAATCTTTCACACTGAGGGCCATGCCACGATATCCATGAGGTCAATATTTGATTACAAATGTAATTTAGATTCATGGTATTTCATCTGACTAAACAAACTAGGTTACCTATACACAGAACACAAATTAACCTCCTAAAATGAATATAATAACCAAATATTTTTCTTTGAACATGAAGCAGTGTAATTGTCCACGTTTGTGTACAACAGGTTCCAGTTACACACAAAGTATTATGATGCAAACAACAAAACGTGATATCACACGGTGTACAGGGAACATGCATGGTATGAAGTTAATCACTGTTCAATGTCAGTGCATTACATATCATAATGTAATGCACCAATATTCATTTTTATTACTTGCACAGTTATAATGTAAATTTGCACTACTGGTCCGTTCAATACACTACTGGACTGTCTATTTCATACTCGCTGTTCATTTGCACTGCTGGACTACTTGAATTGCATCGTTTACACCCCTGTACTATGTAGTGAATATTAGAATAACTATTCACTGCACAATAACTTATGCCATTGCACTCTTAACCGACTAGTTACAATCCAAATTCATTCATGCACTACCTAAATATTAATTTCACTCCTGTTCTGTATAGTTTAATTTATTATGTACATATCCATTTGTAAATTTCTGTATATTATGTTCATAGTACCACCCACAGTAAATTGTTCCATCGTATTACATAATCCTGCACCTATGCAAATACTGATATCCTGCACTTTTTATACTGCTTTTGCACTTCTGGTTAGACCTAACGTTAAACTGCATTTTGTTGCCTTGTACTTGTGTAATGACAATAAAGTTGAATCTAATCTAATCATATAGCCCACACAGCTATGTATTGTTATGTTCTTATATATATCACGTTACCTTCGAAATTCAGTCGATGTTGTGAGGAACTCCGACACCTTCATAAACTTCCACAGCCTCGATGCTTCCTTGTGTGTTTACCTGTTCCACGTGCTCCGCAAGACCATTTTGTGCTCGAGCGCCACCAAGTCGTGTTTTACTGGAACTTCAGCAGCGCCAGGCACGTGAACAAAAGCGCCAATCTCATTGGTCGGCCAACTTTTAACGCGCCGCGTCAAACCAAAAAAACGTGTCCCACGCGTTTTTCTGAAAATGACGCATTTGCGCGTCGCGCTTTTCGCGTGGGTGTGCGCACTCACATTGGCGCTCGTTCTTGAGTCACGAGACGTTAAACGTCGACGATAAACGCGTACGAAAAACGTCCCGGTGTGTAAAGACCTTTACTGTATGTGATCTGGTCTAACAACTTAACACACTTATTCTCTCGGCACTGTCAGAAAAACTGGTGAAAAAATAGTCCTAAGCTCTTACTGGGGCAGTACCCTTTAAAAAGATCTTAATATGCAGCATTTAGGTACAGATATGTATACATTTGGTACTAATATGTATCTTAAAGGAACTGGTCAAGTCAAGGTGCTTTATTTTAATTTCAACCATATATACGAGCGCAGTCCAACAGCATTTTTCCAGAACCATGGTGCTACATACAGACACTGAACTACATAAAACAACACAAAGCAAGGACTAAAAAGTACATTGCAACATGTGCAACCTAGTGCAAACAGTGCAAGACAAAAAAGACAAAACAAGACAGTGCAAGAAAAGACCAATCTCTACACTGTAAAAAAATGTGGCATGAAGTCAGTTCAAACTACTATTTTAAGTTTTGGCTTGTGAAACGTTGACATACCTTATAAAATCAAGTTGAAATTGTTTATCTTAAAAGTTAAAGTAACATAAAAGTACACTCACATAAAGGATTATTAGAAACACCATACTAATACTGTGTTTGACCCCCTTTGACGTTCAGAACTGCCTTAATTCTACGTGGCATTGATTCAACAAGGTGCTGTTTGATAGGATAGCATCTTGAAGTTGATGGAGATTTGTGGGATGCACATCCAGGGCACGAAGCTCCCATTCAACCACATCCCAAATATGCTCTATTGGGTTGAGATCTGGTGACTGTGGAGGCCATTTTAGTACAGTGAACTCATTGTCACGTTCAAGAAACCAATTTAAAATGATTCGAGCTTTGTGATATGGTGCATTATCCTGCTGGAAGTAGCCATCAGAGGATGGGTACATGGTGGTCATAAAGGGATGGACATGGTCAGAAACAATGCTCAGATAGTCCGTGGCATTTAAATGATGCCCAATTGGCACTAAGGGGCCAAGAAAACATCCCCCACAGCATTACACCACCAGCCCCCACAGTGGTAACAAGGCATGATGGATCCATGTTCTTATTCTGTTTACGGCAAATTCTGACTCTTTACATCTGAATGTCTCAACAGAAATCGAGACTCATCAGACCAGGCAACATTTTTCCAGTCTTCAACTGTCCAATTTTGGTGAGCTTGTGCAAATTGTAGCCTCTTTTTCCTTTTTGTAGTGGAGATGAGTGGTACCCAGTGGGGTCTTCTGCCGTTGTAGCCCAACCCCTCAAGGTTGTGCGTGTTGTGGCTTCACAAATGCTTTGCTGCATACCTCGGTTGTAACGAGTGGTTATTTCAGTCAAAGTTGCTCTTCTATCAGCTTGAATCAGTCGGCCCATTCTCCTCTGACCTCTAGCATCAACAAGGCATTTTCACCCACAGGACTGCCGCATGCTGGGTGGTTTCCCTTTTGTAAACCCTAAAAATGGTTGTGTGTGTGAAAATCCCAGTCCGGCCTGTCTGGCACCAACAACATGCTCAAAATTGCTTAAATCACCTTTCTTTCCCATTCTGACATTCAGTTTGGAGTTCAGGAGATTGTCTTGACCAGGACCACACCCCTTAATGCATTGAAGCAACTGCCATGTTATTGGTTGATTAGATAATTGCATTAATGAGAAATTGAACAGGTGTTCCTAATAATCCTTTAGGTGAGTGTATATGTTGATTTTACACAAATGCTGCGTATTTTATACAGTGTACATAAAATCACCATTTTGAGTTGATTATTCAGGCAGGCCTGTTTAGAATGAAGGACCACTTTCTGTCCACACAAGTGGGTGACCAGCTTAAAAGTCTGTTGTGATCAAGTTTCAGCCAGTCTCAGAAACACTTTCTACTTCACACAATACACAGACACACACATAAATGTCAGCATGCACAAAAAGGGCTATTCAGATACACACATTGCCTGAGTTCTCTGCATCCTAAGTGTCAAATGAGACCGAGGTCAGACAAATAGCATTGTCCTCTGTTTGGCTCTGTGTGCCCGACCATTATATGAAACTCAGCACCTGAGCCTTCCAGCCTGGCTCTATGCCACCATCCATTACACTGCATTTGCTTGGGGAAACAACATAACATCCACTTTCCATTCAAGATGATTAAAGAGATGCTCATGATCGGTTTGGTTACAAACATTCCTCAAAATATCTTTCGCTGTGTTCATCAGAATAAAGAAATTTATATGAGAATCAGAATTTATACATTTTCCACTTAATTCTCATTTCTGACACAAATCTGTGACTTACAGTAATTTATAGTGCAAGCTATACATTTTATCAGTATGTGTGTTCCCTGGAATTGAACCCATGACCTTTTGCAATAATAACGTAATGGTCTACCAACTGAGCTACAGGAACACCTTCAAAGCATTTAAAATTTTAATAACATGATCTGGTTGCTCTACAAGTGCTATGTAATACAACCATGCAACTACAATCCTCAAGTTGTCATCTGTACAAGTAATCTGTACAGGTGTCAAAAATTCACAAAGCATGCAGGGTGATTAAATGTCCTACCTGATGCAGGTTGATTAACACATCTGTCTCGGGGACATGGCCACCTGTCGCCATGGGGACAGGGAAAGGCGCAGTAGTGGGAACACGGGCGGTCTGGGATCAGCCCTTTTCTTTTACGGCTGGATTTCCAGTCAGTCTGTGGGGTGGCATAACCTGAAAGAACGAGACACAGTTAGTACATACACAAAGAAAGAAATACTGAGATCCTGCATTTAAATTTGCATAACCTATTTCTGTTTACATAATCTCATTACAGATTATATATTAACAAAACATACACATGATAACTAGTCACAGACATGCAACAACCAACAAGATTTAATCATATCAGTGCATCACAATATTGGATGAAAGCAGTATGTATGCATGCATGTATGTTTCCATGAATATGTGGTTTATCAATTGCTAATTTAGCTCAAAAAATGAATCAGTTCCTGTTACAAATGTATTGTTTCTCTTCAAAAGACATAGCCCAATGGATTCATTTGGATTACTTTAATGATAGATGGATGCAGATTCGCCATGTAAGAAGATAACATGAAGAAAGGAAATTATATATAGTACATCTGAATTATAAGAGATGATATAGAAAAACAACAACATTGCTTTAAAACCTTAATGGTAATAAAGGCAGCAAACTTTATTTATTTATTAAAATAAGGAAAAAATGACTCTACAATTTGGCACTGAAAGAGATTATGACTGAGAAAAAAATACATACGCACACACATCTAGATGAAAAAACACAGCAAAGGTTAAGCCCTAACAAAAAAAAAAAACGAACGAACCCTGCTGAGCATCTGCTCATGTTTGGGTAATTATCTCCAACCTGAACCATACACACACACACACACACACACACACACAAATGTATACTGAATACACATTAGTGTTAGTCTTAGGGCTGGGCCACGTAAAAGATTTTTAAAATCAGATTTTTTAAATTTGAGAGGCCACAAATATGATGTAAATAAAATAATCGATGACTTTGCAATCGGAGTGGCCCCAACATGTGTCCGAGCAGATTAAATCACTTTTAGCAGTCCATAGAAAAAACAGAAAATATAATTGCTAAAGACAATCGGGACTGTCAGGATTGTCATGGGGGGAAGCTGATGCACTGATTAGATTCTTGTCCGATTCGGATTTTTGCAGATTCCAGTTTTTTTCTAAGAACAATAATTGACAGCAAATATGCTAAAAAGAAATATCCACTTAAAAATTCTTTTTTCATCATAAAATAAATGATTAAACATTGCACTTTCACCTAAACTGCATTAAATTGCAGGATCTTTTTTTTTCATTTGAACATCTCAAAATGGAGTACTCTCTATATAGGTGTTCATTTGAGACTATACTACACTGAAAAAGTAAAGGCTGGATTTACTTAAAAATATAGTGCATCAGTTTCATGGAGTTTTAAGAAACTTATGCAATTTAAAGTAAAACTTCTTTAAAAAAGTGGATGCAAATATATATTTTTAAGTAATGCATATTATCTTTTACAGTGTACATCATTGATTCAGTAAGGCTGTCTTATATTTATCTTAAAGTTTACTGATATAAAAAGACCAGAGATGGGGATTGCATTTATGTGTTTGTCCAGTGTCTACTGTATGAGAAACAGCTCATATGTGAAGCTGACATTAATCATGACTCATGTCTTGAGTTGGCGGCACTTCAGACAGTCATAAACATTTTCTGGAAAGGTCCCATGTATTCTAGTGAAAGTGGAAAAAAAATGGTGCCATTTCTCCTCTTATTTTCATATAATGTACAGTATATACTGTAGAATTCTGAAAAAGATTTATATGATGCAAAAGCCGCAAAATGCCACCTCCGACAAAAAGGAGATACTGATATTAACCCAATGCTTTCGGCACGTATTATCAGCATGTATTTCGGCCTCAAGCTATCTAGAAATACTGATTGGTTGGCAGAATCCATCGAGTCTGACAAAAAATGCTAATTTACAAGAAAACATGTCAGACGCACTTAGAGGGTTTTGCATCTGAGCTCTTATTAAGTGAGTCGCTTTTTCATGCATTCTGACTTATTAACGTAGTTTAAAGCCGCCTTTCCACTGCACACGACATACGGTAACGACAGTCAGAGTTCTCCCCCTATTGGCAGTCGTAATGAAGTTTCAGTTTAATCGGATATGGGAGAGAAGCTCATTCCAGCGCAAGAGGCTTAATTCTAATATGTTTACCATGGTGGAATAAATAAATGAACGCAAATGAATGAAACAATAAACAGCTATGCATATATGACAAAGATTGCCAATATATTTTGGAGAGAACATATAAAGACAAGATTAAAATAATAACGTACACAAATTAAATTAATAATGTATTACTTATCAGTAATCAAAAGTGTTTTTTAAGGATTCAAGTGTTACTAATAAAGTTAAACCAAAAGGATTAATCATTTTCACCTCACACACAGTTTGTGATTGGAATACAATGAAATACATAACTTCCGGTCGGCATATCGCATGCGGTTTAGTCGCACAAGTTCAAAAATTTTTACGGATCCAACGCTCAAAACGGATCCGATATTTACGCATCCACAGATGGTCGGCACCTCACGAATTTGCGACTCTCCATAGGAAAAGAATGACTTCCGGCTTATCGACCGTTGTTTGTCGTGTGCAGTGGAAAGCCGCCTTAAGAGTTGTAATCCTAATGCTAAACAAATGCAAAGTGTCATAAAAAAGCAGTTGAGTATTTCTAGGACAAACTCCCGCCTCCTCTTTCCTAAAGTTTCGTAAAGTTTTTTTCAAACATGGGTACCCGTTACATATCAATGACCCCATATTCCTTTTATGGACACTTCCCCCGGGAAAAGCACGCCCACACGTCAATCAGAGTGAGAGCGAATGAGAATGCTTCCTTCGAGTAAAAGTCACAGACATCACTGCACGTGACAGCTTTGTTTTATATCAAGACTCAACAATGGCACAAAAACCCAACCCAACAATGGAAAGAAGAAGTGTGTTTTTGGATGTAAGGGAAAAAAGCCTTGTTCAGCTTTCCAAGTAACCCAGCCTTATGAAAACAATGGATATAGTTTGTTTTTCCGGGGTAGCAGTGGAGTTTTGAATGTGTGTTTGTTTAACGCTGGATTTTGTTTAAATGGGGTGGCCCCAACCGGGTCATGAGTCGCAGGCGGTAAGTAAAACTGCATTAAATGTCTGTTTTGTTGGTAATCGGCGCGTAATTGCATATAATGTAAACGACACAAACATGTAGTGAATCATAAGTTATCCAGAGATAGTGGGTTTATGTTTTGTGTGTGTGTTGCTTGCTCGTGACTCCCTTCTCCTGCTGGACACCTCTGGGATTTTGTGCTTTTCTGGAAACAAATGCTAGAGCTGATTTGTCTTTCTTAAAGCAACACCAAAGAGTTTTTTTTTTTTACCTTAAAATAACGTTTCCAAAAACGTTTCAGTGGTTCATCCACTCAAAACAGGGTGAATGGCACTTTCACATTCGCTTTGCAGCCCTCTATCGGCAAAAACCGAACTAAAGAAGTTTCCAACCATCGGGTAGTGGTCCTGTAGTTCGAGTGAAAACTACAAAAACTTGCTTTACGGCAGACCTACAATCCAATCAGAGCCAGCTATGCTGCAGTATTTACGACAGTGGTAATTAACAATTACGCTTCTAACCTGTAGGGGGAGCAAAGAGCAATAAGTCTTTAGTGTTGCTTTAAATCTGATAAACCTAAAGACTCTTCAGCGATATGAAGGATCTAATACTACTCTATAGGTACTCAAGATTAACATGAGATGAGCAGAAACAGCGTGTGTTATGTGAGCCAGTCGCGTAGCTACGAGTGGGCCCACCCACCTGTCAGCTAGGCCCACCCACCTACCAACTAGGCCTATCCAGTATGGCATATTAGTTACCTTACAAGGTATCCTAATGAGTAAATTATGTTGCAATTATCACTATACTTGAACTATAAAAATAAATCGTATTGGGTTTTTTACTCTTGTTTGCTATAAGAATAAGTTAATTTTGTAAATAGTATCGGCTAGGCCCACCTGATTTTCTCTGGGCCCACCCACATTGTGAATCCTGGCTACGCTAGTGATGTGAGCTTTAATGAACGTTTATTTATTTATTAATTGTTAAACTCTAAAAAGTGCTGGGTTATTGTCAACCCAGCGTTGGGTCAAAAAGGAATGAACCCAACCCATTGGGTAGTAATTTAACCTATGTTGGGCTGTTTTAACCTGTTGTTGGGTTAATATAAAAATGTTGTGGTTAATTTAACCCAACTGCTGGGTGTGTCACTTTTTTAAACCCAAAAAAAGTGGTTAAACCAAAAAGGGTTATGCATAACGTGATGCAGAATGTGACCTCATTAAAAAAATATACATTAGAATATTTAAGCTTTTAAAATAGATCAGTCACCCCATGGTGTAAATTAAATTAAAGAACTTTGGTATCTTGAAGAAATCTGAAAAACGTTTGTAACACTGGGATCTCATCAAAAACTATATTAGACGAGTGTGAGATTACAGGAGTCTCTCAAGAGAAATATCTCTCTGTTCAATCTCAATGCTGTATAGAAAAATCTAATGAGATCACGAAAACACAAAAGAGGACAAAAACATGTTAATGAAACTTAATAAAAAAATAATAAAGCAGGCAATAAAGGCATTGTGTTTGTATGCAAAATCTGTTTCACTTGCAACACACAATTGCAAAAAGGCAAAATTATCTTTTGAGGTTTTGACCCCTCTCACCCCACCATCAGCAAACATCAACAGCAGGAATCTAAACAGCCAATCTGACATATTTATAAAGCATTTCACTAGATGATTAATGTGCTTTCTGCATGGAAAATTGGCATTATGGGACTAATTTATATTCTCAAAGGTCGCCAAAATAGAGCAAGACAACTGTTGCTCACCTGGAAAAGCAACAGTTGTCTAACAACCCCCAACAGTTCTGATGAATAATTTTGGAGATGTGTGGAAGCCAGGTTAACTCTCAATTAGATGAAACAGACACATGCATCATTTCAATAGCTGACCCAGTCTCCGGCCAGCAATCGCTAAGCACTTCCTTTAACTGAGCCATCAAAGAACCACAAATGATGTATGAGGGCCTTTGTTAACAGAGATCAGTGAGGGAAATGGCCACTTGCCTGCAGATAAGGCTGATGCAAATCTTACATAATCATCTAATCGCCACATTATTTCATCTTGACATCACTGTGTGTAACATAATATTTTTATTACGAATTTTTACCCCAAACGTCCTCTATAGTTTTTTCTCATAATGATTATTATCTTTGATTTTCTTGTACATCTCAAATGTTCTGAGTCTAGTTGAAGGAATTTACACATTTTAAAGGTCACGTTCTTCCTGATCCCATCTTTCCAAGATCAGTAATGTTGCTGTTAGAGCATAAATAATACCTGCAAAATGATAAAGCTCAAAGTTCACTGCCAGGTGATATATTTTAATTTCCCTTTCAAAGCCTACAGCGAACGGCGGAATTGGACTACAGCCCTCTACTTCCCCGTTGAATGACGTCAATAAAAATTTTTTTGACTAAACTCCACCCACAGGAATACATCAGTCACAACACACTAAACAAACTACACAATCAGAACTCGTTACGTATGTCTGATGGAGGGACTTCATAAAACAAGGAAGACATCAGCCCGTTGTTAGGTAAACTGGGTGAAAAATACCATGTTTTTTACACATGAAACATGAACACATGTTATATTTTTATTAACATGCTGTGGGGGGACATTTATTATATTTACATTTGGCAAACCATTTTATGCAAAGTAGGTCAGGAAAATATTTTGAAATTATCGAAATACTGCACATTTGAATATCCCAATATTGCACATAGTAATGATTAAAAGGTCGGCAATAGCTGAATGTTTTATTAAATAATAAATATAGTATAAAATATTAAAAGTAATGCAGAAAAAGTTGTGAGTCAACGCAGATAGAAAGTAAGACAGAGAAATATATATAATGTCTATATATTATATAATTTTTAGTTTTTAAAAATATTTTAATAATACGCATTATTGTATAACGCAGGGGTCTCAAACCTTTTTGTGAGCAAGGGCTACCACAATGAATTAAACAATTTGGAGGGCTACTTTTATATAAAGTCTACTCAAAACTTTTATTGTTTTACTTGATTTTATTTTATTTTACTTGTTGATATGTTTTATCATTGTTTAAAATATTAACATACATAAAATAAGCCAAGCTAATAAAAATATGCAATAAAAAAATATTAAAATTAAGGTTATTAACTCATTCCCGCCAGCCTTTTTTATAGTTGCCCGCCAGCATTTTTTGTGATTTTCACAAATGTTTCACAAAATGCCTTCCAGGAAAAATATTTTCTAAAAATATATAAACATACAAATATGTTCAAATAAAAGAACAGACCCTCTGCTCTAAAACAAACAAACAAAACAGGGAAAAAAACTTTTCATCTTAACTATATTTTGTTTCTGTTTATAAACTCTTAAATAAGGGTATTTTTTTAAATATTTTTTTTTTAGTAAAAAGCTACAAAAATTGAATTTTTGTGAAGGAATTTAGTTAGAGATCAGATTCAGAACAATTATCAAAACGTACACAGAGTTTAAAATTAGTAAATAATTTTTTGCTTCAGTTTTTTATAAATAGGCTTTATGCCCAGCTGCACTACTTCCTGAACTTCAGCCAGTTCCTTGTTTCCTCCTGTCTGCCATTATAGGACAAACTGATTAATCCAGGTCTGCCTGACCTCAGTAGACACAACAACAATAATCAGACACACCTGGATGAATCAGTTTGTCCAATAATGGCAGACAGGAAACAAGGAGCTGGCTGAAGTTCAGGAAGTAGTGCAGCTTGGCATAAAGCCTATTGGGTAATTGGATGCGCCATCTAGTGGATAATCATGGTATTACATATGAACATAAAAACTTATCAGGAACATGTTCTCTTAATTGACGAGATAACTCATTAATTGTGGGGAAAGAGTTAATAGAATGTGCTTTGGCAGGCAACTCACAGACTCTGTGCACCATGTTGGAGACCACTGGTATAATGTATTGTACATCGCGTTGTTTAACAAGTTATCAAATATTTCTTCAGAACTGGACGAAACTGGCCAAAATTAATATTACAATAATTTTGTGATTGGTGACGGACGGTATGCGATAAATATTTTGGTATTTCCAACAAGGTGGTTTAAAAGAATAAGGTTTTTTACAAGAAAATGTTTTCCCAATTTTGAAAATGTACAGCTGTGCAACATGCAAGCTGGTCAGAAAGCTAACACCTGACCTCAGCATACATATCTAGAAGGGTCATGTCAGACCATACAGATATAGAAAATATTGTCTCATCCCGTTTCCCATTGGAAAAAAAACAATGGTAACCAAAACTCGATATATTCCCAGCCCTAATCCAAAATGCATTCAATCTATACCTTTGGTCATTGTGTGTTTTCCATGGGAATCAAACCCACAACCTTTGCATTGCTAATACAGATTGAGCTATAGCTAGACAGAAGTAACATGAAGACACTCAAAAACCAACAACTCGTGGCATCCAGTTAAGTGTGCACTTGTGTTCAAATCTGCATTTTCTTGTTTAAGGGCCCTAATGCTTTCACAGATGACAACATGTTTCCCCCACACCAGGGGAACATGTAGGGCACATTAAGGTCCTCACTAAGCATACATCAGGGGCGGCTGCAGGTGAATTATTAACGCTAATAGCCTCTTATCTCCTACAATTAGGCACACAAAGCACACGTAAGATTTAGCTAATGGCCCCTGGTGCATTGGATTCTATAGAAACGGTTTTGTAACTGTGAAGGCCTCTACCCTCAATCTGAAGGACTTGGATATGGAGCAGTCAGCTTACATCCTAAGTAGAGAACATTCAGCTCAACATGTAGAAATGTGTGGTGGTGAGTTCAAGCAAATTGAATGCAAAGGTTTGTTAGTTAGCTTCTCTCCAGCTGTCTCCGATCTGGGATTTTGCTACATGGTGGCTCCACAGAGAGATAAAGAGCTCATCCAAAGGCTAATCACAGGCATGCGTGATCCCTCAGCTCCAACATGATCTAAATAAAGATACACCATTGCTAACAGACTCTCTGGAGCCCTTAACTTGACCGTTCAAAACCAGCAGATGATACTGAACAATGTATCTTCTGCTTCTGTGTTTTTGTATGTGTAGTCATACCGTGGTTATTTTGGTTATAGACGGTTTCAGTGGCAACAACAATAACTGGGCCAGGCACCTATAGGGTTGCAAAGGGGCAATTTCCAGAAATTTTCCATGGGAACTTAATCTGGGGAATTTTGGAAACATTCCAGATTGGAAACATAACAGGAATTTATTAGAATTATTTGGAAATTTTATATCATATACCATTAACAAACATAAATAAACATTTTTTGGTCATTTTGGAAAAGGGAGTCAATTTTTTTAATATCATTATTGAACATTAAAGGAATATTCCATTTTCTTAAAAGAAAAATCCAGATAATTTACTCACCACCATGTCATCCAAAATGTTGATGTCTTTCTTTGTTCAGTTCAGAAGAAATTATTTTTATTGAGGAAAACATTGCAGGATTTTTCTAATTTTAATGGACTTTAATAGAGCCCAACATTTAATACTTAACTCAACACTTAACAGTTTTTTTCAACGGAGTTTCAAAGGACTATAAACGATCCCAAAAAAGGCATAAGGGTCTTATCTAGCAAAACGATTGTCAGTTTTGACAAGAAAAATAAAAAATATGTACTTTTGAACCACAACTTTTCGTCTAGGTCCGGTCCAGCGTGACCTAACGTAAATGCGTAGTGACGTAGGGAGGTCACGTGTTACATATATAAAACGCACATTTGCGGACCATTTTAAACAATAAACTGCCACAAAGACATTAATTAGTATCAGTTGACATACAACAATGTAGGAACGGTCCTCGTTCTCAACACTTGTAAACATTGGGGCGGAGTTTCGCGTTCGTCCTCTGTGACCTCTTGACGTCATGACGCATTGCGTGGGGTCACGTTGGCGCATCACGACCGGATCTAAACGAGAAGTTGTGTTTAAAAGTGTATATTTGTTATTTTTATTGTCAAACTACACAATTTTTATTGTCAAAAGTGTTGAGTTAAGTATTAAATGTTGGGCTCTATTTAAGTCCATTACAAGTAGAAAAATCCTGCAATGTTTTCCTCAAAAAACATAATTTCTTCTCGACTGAACAAAGAAAGACATCAAAATTTTGGATGACATGGTGGTGAGTAAATTATATGGATTTTTCTTTTAAGAAAATGGACTAATCCTTTAAAATCAATCACGTGGCTATAACTTATGTCATTTTCGTTGTTTATATACTTTATGGATTTTATAGGATAATGCAGTTGTTGTGCAAAATGCATTAATGACACAATTAAACAAGTAATTTATTAAAACTTAAATAAATAAAACATGCTGTTTCAGATTGAATAGTATTTGATATGAAAGTTAGTCAACACTTTTATTTTGGAGGATTTTGCATGAAAGCAGGGGTGTTCAGATTGTTAGTAATGTAAGTGCCATCCATGGAAAAGACTGAAAGCTCTATAATATTTAGTTTGATGTCTGTCTATGCACAAATTTCTGTGAGCTGTGCACACTGTGCTCCCTTAAAAAAAAAATGGTGCATGACGCCCCTGACTGCAACCATCACACATACACAATCATAATCATAAAATAAAGAGAAAGCAAATATTCAGCCATCACTGAAAGCTGCATTACTGACAAACATCGGCATCCATTTTTATTCAATGCCAGTCAAGCGACCATCACATTTAAGTAAAAAAATCTTCCACTAAAGCACATCCAATAAAATCCCCCAATCGCTCAAAGCTGCTGTTTAATGCAGCGCATGGTGCCGTTTCTCCCCTGTGAGCGGCTCAATGAGTTAAAAAGGCCGTTTGTATTGAAGTATCGTGTTCACAGCCTGTCTGAGTCGCTGCTATTCCGCTAACAGGTGTGTTCGCAGCACAGCACCACCAAATCACAGATTACCAGACCTGTCTTCACCTTTTAGAGATCAGTTTAATAACACATACTGAGCTGAGATCTTCATCTGAGCCCAGTCCAAGCAGGAGGACTCTTCATCACATCACCCAGGAAATCATAGGAATTTCGGTTCCTTAAACATTTTTTAAATGATTCTTGTAGTACTGGAGAAATGTTGTGAAACACAGCTAATGGAGCAAAATGCAAACTACTTTAACCTGAAATAATCAAATACTTTTACATGAATCACATTGTGCTGCCATAATAAATAAATGTGATGCTGGACCACAAAACCAGTCATAAGGTTAATTTTTAAAACATTGATAGTTCCCTTTCAATACGGTTCACTTCGCATTGCGTCAGTTTGCTGACGCTATGGGGGAAACTCCTGTTTACTCCGTGATTGAAGCCTATTGGTTAACGTCTGTAGAAAATACAGACCAATGACGTTTGAGCCCGCGCGGGGGCGTGGCACCCGTCCCTATATAAGCCGGTGAAATACGTCAAGAGCTCTTTACTTTTCTCCTTCAGCGCGAACCTTCTCGCTGCTCCGAAGAAGAAGCCCTTACTCGCCGTCGATCCAAGCACTGCAGCGGACTACAACACACCAGCGTGTTCCCCTGCCGCTTTCCGGTGAGCCTAAAAGAGAGTTATCTAAAAGAGCAGAAGCGCGTTGAGATAATGTCGCTTCGGCATTGCGGCTCCTGCCGAGCCCCTTTGCCTGTGGAGGATTTCCACAAGGAGTGCGTCATCTGTCTGGGTCCTGCCCACGCCGAGGCCGTACTCGCCGAGGCGGGCTGCGCCCACTGCGAGCTCCTTCCTATCGCGGTGCTGCGCTCCCGCCTCGAGATCTTTAAACGGAAGGCTTCCCGTGCTCTCCCGCCTAAACAGCAGCGGAGCCGTGAAGCTGGAAGACGCCCTGAGACCGAGTCCACGCCGGCTCATCCCCCGCGTGCTCTGTCTCCCCGCCGTCACCCTGTCACCTTCGCCCATGAAGACCTACGCCCCCTGCCGAGTGCTAGCGGCATGGTTTCCTTTGGGTCCGGTGACAACTTGGAAGTGATGTCATCCTCTGAGGAGTTAGAGGATTGGGCGGCTTCGGATGACGACGCCCACGCAGCCGCCGCTGATGAACCTACCGAGTCGCGTCCTCACGACTCTGAGCTCATCCGCATCTTGACACAAGCTACGACGGAGCTCAACATCAAGTGGTCGCCGCCGTCAGAGCCTCAACTCAGCCGGTTGGACGAGTGGTTTCTGCAGCCCGGGCGCCGTCAATCGTCCCGCCAACGGCAGGCGCCGTTTTTCCCTGAGGTTCACCAGGAGCTCACCAAATCTTGGCGTGCTCCCCACTCCACCCGAGCTCAGAGCGCCGTCTCCCACGTCCTCTCCGTAGTGGACGGCGCTGATGAACACGGCTACTCCAAGATGCCGCCGCTCGAGGAAACTGTCGCCGCCCATCTCTGCCCGTCTTCAGCCGGCGGATGGAGGGCTAAATTGAACCATCCGTCAAAGCCCTGTCGCCTGACATCGACCCTGGCGTCGAAATCTTACGCCGCCGACGGCCACGCTGCATCCGCTCTCCATACGATGGCGGTGCTGCAGGTATACCAGGCAAAACTCCTCCGTGACATGGACGAGACAGGTCCGGACCCGTCGACCTTTCAGAACCTGCGCAGCGCGACTGATCTGGCCCTTCGCGCCACTAAAGTCGCCACTCAGGCTGTAGGAAGAGCCATGGCCAGCCTGGTTGTTCTGGAGAGACATCTGTGGCTGAACTTGACGGAGATAAAGGACACGGATCGGGTTGCCCTTCTTGACTCGCCCGTGTCACCGTCGGGGCTCTTCGGCTCCGCTGTGGAGGGGTTCACCCAGCGCTTCACTGAGGCACAGAAATCGTCGCAGGCTATGCGGCATTTTCTACCAAAACGATCTGCCTCAGCGTCTGAGACCGGCCGCCCAAAACCGCCGCCAGCTCAACGCCCTAAGCCAGCACCAGCTCAGCGCCAGCAGAGAGCTGAACCGGAGGTCAAGCGCCAGCGTCCTGCACGACCGGCTGGCCCGCCTCGACGCCGCGGTCCCCGTCCTCGGATTACGCTGGACCCGACGCCGGCGCCGCCTCCCTGAAGAGAGTCTGAGGAGGAAAAGAGGCTCTGGTCCCGCTTCGGCCGGCCCGCCCTCGAAAGTTCTGCGTGTTTCAGTCCCCTCGGGCGCTGGACACACCCTCGCTGTAACAGCGAAACACAAATTTTTACCTTTTCACAAAAAGAGCAAATTTCCTCCTCTGTACACACAAACACACACACACGGCTTAACGTCCATAAGCATATCGACGCTCGCCGTCAAATTTCACGTTTGGCAATCCACCCCCGGTATGCCGGGCTGGATTCTAAACGTAATCCAACACGGTTATTCACTTCAATCGCCCGGAGACCACCCCGGTTTCGCGGCGTTCTCTACACCACTGTCCCAGACGATCGTATGCAGATCCTCAGGGAAGAGGTGCGTTCTTTATTAATAAAAGACGCGATAGAGACGGTCCCGGCGGATCAAAGCGAATCAGGCTTTTACAGTCGTTATTTTCTCGTTCCAAAGAAAGACGGCGGCCTCAGACCGATATTGGATCTACGCGTTTTGAATCGCGCTCTTGCCAAACGGCCGTTCAAAATGCTTACAGCCAGACGAATCATGGCGTTAATTCGACCGGCGATTGGTTCATATCAGTGGATCTGAAAGACGCTTACTTTCACATTCCGATAGCGCCACGTCACAGGCCGTTCCTAAGATTCGCGCTCGACGGGACAGCATACCAGTACAAAGTTCTGCCCTTCGGATTATCTCTGGCACCACGCACATTTACCAAATGTGCGGATGCGGCTCTCGCCCCTCTCAGACAGAGCGGCATCCGCATATTGAATTACCTCGACGATTGGCTTATTCTAGCACAGTCAGAGAGGGAAATTACTGCGCACAAGACCGTTGTACTCCAGCATTTGGAGAATTTGGGGTTCAAAATCAACCTCCAGAAGAGTTTGCTCACCCCCACGCAGCGAATCGCGTTCTTAGGCACGACGCTCGACTCATTAAAGATGCGGGCATGGCTTACACAGGAACGCGCGCTCACGGTCAGACGCGAGGCGGCATCGTTCAAAGCGGGTTCACATCTCCCTCTCAAACGATTCCAAAAAATGCTGGGTCTGATGGCAGCAGCATCCCCACTAATACCGTTGGGAATGCTGTTCATGAGGCCGCTTCAGTTTTGGTTGAAAGCGAAAGTTCCGCCCCGTGCTTGGTTGTCGGGCCGCTTATTAATCAAAATCACGTACAGCTGCGTGAAAGCGCTTTCGATATGGACATCCCCTCACCTTTTCCTCTCGGGCACGGAGCTCGGCTCCGTGAGCAGGAGGAAAGTGGTGACTACGGATGCGTCTGCGACGGGTTGGGGCGCTCACTGCGACGGCGAGCTCGCCTTCGGTGCGTGGAACAACCAGTTGTCTCAGCTACATATCAACCACCTCGAGATGTGGGCGGTTATCTTGGCGCTACGACACTTTCGACCGAAACTCCAACATCAACACGTTCTAGTGCGGTCGGACAGTATGACGGTGGTTTCGTTCATAAACCACCAAGGAGGGCTGAGATCTCGCTCCCTATCCAGGCTGGCGAGACGGCTTTTATTATGGGCTCACGCGAACGTACGTTCGTTAAAAGCGACTCACGTACCGGGTGTAGCCAATACGGGTGCAGACATTCTCTCGCGCAACGGTCCGCCGCCGGGAGAATGGAGACTGCATCCTCAGACGGTCGAGAGAATATGGACCGTCTTCGGCCGGGCGTAGATCGATCTGTTTGCGTCAGACGAGAACGCGCATTGCCCGATCTTCTTCTCGAGACACCACGATGCCCTGTCGCAAGCATGGCCGGCGTGTCTTCTGTATGCTTTTCCTCCGGTGGCTCTGTTACCACAGGTCCTTCAGAGGATAAGAGAGACGAAATGCGCGATAATTCTGGTCGCCCCGTTTTGGCACAATCAACCATGGCTCCCCGACCTATGGCAGCTGAAAACATCAGCACCATGGCCAGTACCGCTGAGGAAAGACCTCCTATCTCAGGCGAGAGGGACGATATGGCATCCACAGCCGGAGCTATGGAATCTACACGTTTGGTCTCTGAACGGCAACCATCACGCCTTTCAGGACGGGTGTTAAATACTCTAACTGAAGCTAGGGCCCCATCTACCAGGCGCCTTTACGCTCAAAAGTGGTCTATTTTTTCTGACTGGTGCACGACGAAAGACTTAAACCCAAACACCTGTGAAGTGGAGCATATTCTCTCCTTTCTGCAGGAAATGCTGGACAGCGGTCGCGCGCCCTCGACGCTTAAAGTGTATGTGGCGGCGATAACGGCGAATCACGCCCTTATCGCCGGTCGCACCGTGGGAAAACATGATCTCATCATTAAATTCCTCAGAGGCGCTCGCAGACTAAACCCACCGCGACCTAACACGGTCCCGTCTTGGGATCTGTCCACGGTCCTGAAAGCGCTGCGCGGTCCCCCTTTCGAGCCCCTCGAACAGGCTGACCTGCGCGCTCTCTCGTTTAAAACCGCTCTCCTCCTGGCGTTGGCATCGGTTAAACGAGTGGGCGATTTACACGCGCTTTCAATTGACCTGTCGTGTCTGGAATTCGGTCCTAACGATAGCAAAGTGATCCTTAGACCGAGAGCGGGATACATTCCTAAAGTTTTGACCACGCCATTTAGAGTTCAGGTGGTTTCACTTCTCGCCCTTCCGACGGCGGACGGCGAACAAACCCCGAACACGCTCTGCCCCGTCAGAGCGTTAAGAATATACACGGACCGTTCTGCCTCATATCGCAAGTCAGATCAGCTGTTCGTAAGCTTCGCACAACATTCCTTAGGTATGCCGCTCACTAAACAGAGGCTATCTAAATGGATCGTCGAAGCCATTGCTTTGGCTTACGCCTCCCTGAATGAACATTGTCCAGTTGGTTTAAAAGCTCACTCCACGAGGGGTATGGCTTCATCTTGGGCTTGGTCTACGGGGATTTCTATCGTTGACATTTGTAACGCGGCCGGCTGGTCCTCGCCGTCTACGTTTGTCAGATTTTATAGCCTGGATGTCCCTGCCTTACAAGCACAGGTCTTATCGGCTTAATGATTCACGCGACTGCGTTTCTGTATGCCTTCACGGTGCGTTGCTAGCTCACCGTCATGGCTACCTATTAATAATTCATGCACAGCTCGCGGCGCGCTCAGGGAACCCGCCGTCTCGTGCTCTATTGTATATGCATCATGGTGCGTTTAGAAACTTCACTGTATGCGTATTACTGTCTCATATATGGTGCTTACACTTGCGCTCGCTAGAGCTATGTATATGCTGGGTTAGGGCCACATGCAGTGTCTCTCCGGTAAGGGCACCTCAGTCCGTTGTGTATGCACGGCGGGATGGGATTACGTTCCCCCATAGCGTCAGCAAACTGACGCAATGCGAAGTGAACCGTATTGAAAGGGAACGCTTAGGTTACTCACGTAACCCCGGTTCCCTGAAATAACGGGAACGAAGCATTGCGTCGCTGGCCGTGCTACAAACGTCTACGCAGCGAGTGTTATTCGGCTGCGCGCTTCAGTCGAATAATAATGAGCTCTTGACGTATTTCACCGGCTTATATAGGGACGGGTGCCACGCCCCCGCGCGGGCTCAAACGTCATTGGTCTGTATTTTCTACAGACGTTAACCAATAGGCTTCAATCACGGAGTAAACAGGAGTTTCCCCCATAGCGTCAGCAAACTGACGCAATGCTTCGTTCCCGTTATTTCAGGGAACCGGGGTTACGTGAGTAACCTAAGCGTTATACATCATAATGAAATTGATCAAATGCTTTCCATTGATGTATGGTTTGTTAGCATAGGACACTATTTGAAAATGTGGAATCTGAGGTTGCAATAAATCTAAATATTTAAAGTAGGGGTGTGCGATATGACGATATTTGCCCGTGAACAATTAAAATGTCTCCACGATCCACTTTTTCGGAAATATTGTTGTATCGTGCCTACATCAAGTACGCAACAAGTGCAAGTACAGGACAAACTGAGGCGTGCGCTACATTAAGGTGAGTCAAAGGCCGGGTATACCTTTTTCCGCGTACGCAGAGCTCTCAAAGTCACCGCGGATGTGCCATGTTCGACACATACTCACTACCAGAGTATGTGAGCGGTGCGGAGTGGGAGCGGAGCGAGGAGTGGAGTGGCGTAATTTTGCCAGGAGCGAGGAGCGTTTTTTTTTATGTTGGAGCGTTGTGATTTTCTCTCGCTCCGAAAACGCTCCACTATCGCTCAATTACGAGTCAGGACTCGTCAGACTCCGGACCAAACCACTGTGAAAAAAACGGAGGGGGACTTAAAATGTTTCTTAACATATTTTGCATTCGTTTGCATTTGTATTGTTGTCTTACTAGTACTTTCACAAACATTTATCTACGCGACACCAGGAAACTACAACTCCCATGAGCACTCTGCACCAAGCGCAACGCACAGAGACTGTTTGAGACGCGCGATCAGCGGAGCGTTGCGGACCAAAGCGCCACCTTCCAGAGAGCGCGCGAGCTGATGGATTTGCGAATGCACAAGAGGACGCAGTCTGAGCGCATAAACACTTCGGGAAATATAGAACAATTGCATGGAAGTGATTGAAGAGATATAAATTGCGTGCACACTCTCAGGGCAAGAGCGGAAAGAAATTCAGCGCAAGTGCTTTGCACCTGCGACTCGGCAAAAGCTAGTTTTTCTTAAAGTGAATACAGCATTGGAGATATAGCTTTAATAAAAAAATGTGTTCAATCAGCCAGCATTTGTTTTTTCAGATTCAGAATAGTTCTAGTATTAATATAAAAGTTGGCTTAAAGTGAAGGCAGTAGACTATCTATATTTTTTCGTTTGGCTATTTGTCTAAATTAATATTTTAGTTTGTGATTTATTTATTTTATTTAATGTAATGTTTTTCGTTTGATAATTTATTTTATATGAGGTTTTTATTTATTGATTATTTAATTTCAACACATTTTTTTTGTTTTGCTTCATTTAAAAGTGAGCTAAATGATAGCTTAATTTGGGCTAATATTAGCTATTTCAGTATGTGATGTTCTTCAGTTAATAACTGCGTATAAAATAAAAAATATGTTCAACCAGCCAGCATTTGTTTTGTTCAGAATAGTTCTGTAATTAATAGCCTATACAAGTTGGCTTAAAGTGAAGGCAGTAGCCCTATATTTTTTCGTTTGGCTATTTGTTTACATAAATATTTCAGTTTGTGATTTCTTTCTTTGATTTAATGTAATGTTTTTCGTTTGATTATTTATTTTATATGAGGTTTTTCATTTAATAATTTATTTAATTTCAACACATTTTTTGTTTTGCTTTGTTTAAAAGTGAGCTAAATAATAGCCTAATTCGGCTAATATTAGCTACTGTTTCAAATTCCAATAAAGTATATGATGTTCTTCTCTTATTACAGCATATTCGTTGTTTTTTTTTTTATAAAAATTTGCCGTAGAGCGAAAACGGAGCGATACGTAAGTAAGGACGGCGCGGGGAGTGAGCGCGGAGCGAAATTTGTGGAGCAAATTTTAGATAAATAATTTCCTTTGTGTAATTGTTTGTAGTGGAGAGTCTTGTTTCAAAATTTTCTCACCCATGCGCTGTTATACGCGTACTGTCCGCGCATATTTTGTAACCTTGTAGGACTGCAATTTTAAATGGGGGGGGGCATTGGTATGGCTGTATTAAGGCTCAGTAATGGCAAAATAGTCTTTAAGGGCGGTTTCACATTTGGTGCGATTGCCTGGTCCGAACCCGAGTTCGATTGCTTCCCCCTCCCCATGCCCCCCATGGACTGTGTTCACATATTATTTTTGCATCCGAACCGCGGTACGCTTGCATCATCAAGCTGCAGCCGGCGCGTTCTCATGTTGCTACCGCTGTAAACGAGAAGACGACAAGCGTGATTGACGAACTGCAAGCAGAGAGATGATTTCTGAATGCCTCCGCAAAAATTGACGTCGGCGGACAGACCGTTGTCATCGAAACGACTTTAGTATCTTTGGGGCAGACAGACGCAAGTGCGTTTCTGTATTATTTCTTTGAAAACAAAACCAAAGGTTTTAAAAAAAAGTACAAAAGTCAAGCAAGCATTCTATGCATTTTGTTGTCAAGGTAAGTGCACGCACACAAACACACACGTCTGTTTTGGTGGGACATTCCATATAATACGTAATTAACAGCGGTTCACTTCCGCGATTTGGTACGATTGCGCTCACATTAGCAGCGAACCGATCTGGAGTTCACATGAACGGGACCCCAGACCACCCTTTTTAAGCGGACTCGAGTACGTTTCGCGGGTGCGTACCAGAGTTCGGAAGACAGCGTTCACATCATCCAAATGTACCGAACTCTGATGTCAATTGAACCCGGGTGCGCACCAAAAGTGCTAATGTGAAAACGCCCTAACAAACCAACATGAAAAAAGTAGTGATAAAATCGTGATTTGTCCTAAAACAATCGTGATGTTGATATGTTTCCCATATCGCTCACCCCTACTTGTTGTCCAAATGAAGTCCTTAGCAACTGCATCTGTTTCCAAAAATAAAGTTTTGATATATTCAGGGTAGGGAATTTACAAAACATCTTCATGGCACATGATTTTTACATAAAAGTAAAAACCGATAATTTTGACTCATACGATATATTGTTTGTTATTGCTACAAATATACCTATGCGACTTAAGACCAGGATCACAAAAATCTTTTCACAAAAATATAAATAAACATATAAAAAAAAGACATTTTCTTACATACATGCAGCGATGATCAATTTAAGCAATGTCCAAAATCAGCTTCATATAACATTATGGAACGCAAGGATTTGGAGTGTGAAAACTGATCCGTAACCAGCAGTTAAAAGCAGAATTGTACCAAAAGCACGACCAGCATGCTAACATCTATATTCATACATACATATATGGCCAGGAAATGACAATATAGACTTACACACGCCCTGCCTGTGGTTAAAACCCTGATCCTGGATCAGACAAAGTAAGCAAATATTACCCTCAGCAACCTCTTCTCCCCGAGTAAGGATACAAACAATTGTTCTAGTATTATTAATCTGGACCCTGGACCACAATACCAGTGATAAGGGTTTGCTAGGTGTATGGTTTGTTGGGATAGGACAAAGACTTTTTGGAATCAAAGGGTGCAAAATATCTAAATATTGAGAAAATTGTCTTTAAAGTTGTCCAAATGAAGTCCTTAGCAACACGTTTTACAGTAAAAAAAAATATTAAATATCTTTATAGTACATGATCTTTACTTGATATCCTAATGATTTATGGCATAAAAGAAACATTTTGGCCTGTATTGTTGGCTATTACTTCAAATATACCTCTGCGACTTAAGACAAATGTACTTGTTTGTTTGATATCATATAATAGGGAGAAATGTATAAGATTTTGATTTAATGCTATCAACTACTGTGCTTGGTTTAAACATTTCACTATATTGTTACTGTATAACAAATGAATAAGGTTCAGAAAGCCAAGGGAATATTTATATTACCGATTCAAGCATTAGAATAAGATGCAACTGAGACCAGGAAAGCTGGAATCATCAGGTCAAAGTAAAAATAACCTCAAAGAAAGTGTGCTAGGATAATATTGTAGAAAAGCATTTGGGTTTTGGTGGATTAAGCTCTACATCTTTCTGTCAGTACAACACACACACCCCTGCTACAAACACAACACACAAATACGGACTGTGTGTTCAATGTAAATTTTAAGTATTTCATTTGCATCCTATTACAGGCTGAGTCTCAGTCCAAATCCCTCCCTGCCTCTCCAATGCTTACTAATCATTATATAATCAGAGTAATCATTAAAAAAATAGCTTGACTCTCTCTATGCAAACCTGGACAGCTGTGACTCTTTATCATACAGTAAATAGGCCATGACGCGACTAAACAACATGTAGTCTACATCAGTATCAGTCAGGGGCGGACTGGCCATCTGGCAAACCGGGCAGTTTCCCGGTGGGCCGACGTACTTTTTGGGCCGATACATCTCATACTATATTTGTCTGAGCAGCTGAGCAGCCCAGTTAGCGTCTTTTTTTCTAGACAAACCGGCCCACTGACATTTAAGCAGCAGCCCATTGGTTCTTTTTTTTTTAAACGACATGAAGCTGGCCCAATGACTGACCAGCACAGTCTAGATAGACCGGCCCACTCACATTTAAGCAGCAGCCCATTGGTTATTTTATTTGAATGACATTAAGCTGGCCCAATCACCGCTTTGGTCTCTGTGCAAGTGAGCGTGCATCGTCGGTCAGTTCACGTGTCAAAACAGAGAGAGAGAGAGAGAGAGAGAAAACGCAAGGGAGGGGCAGAGAAACTGCGCGACAAAAAGAAGCAAGCTCTTCATGCAGACGCTGCAAAATGTGTTAAAAAACACGAATGTTTTCTGCGGCAGCAGGACCTTCAACTCGCGTCGCTGGTGATGATGATGGTGGCGGCGGTGGCACTGGCAGCACCAGCACGCAAAGTGGTAGTGAGGAGAGGGAGAGAGACGAGGGAGAAGTGAGTGTAGTTACTGCGGTAAGCAGAACTGCTTTCAAAACACAAGTTTAGATGGATACCCCTTGATAAAACTAAGTCAAAAACACAAAATATAGTGATAAAGCTGCAATAAAATAATTGCACTCTTTGCTCTGTCGCTACGAGTGTATCTGATTCGTAGATTTTTCGTTGATTGTCTGTTTCAAAACGTATCATTTCTCTTCAAGCAAAATCAAACAATCGAGGAGATCTGCTTACAGAAAAAGATATGTTTATTGTATAACAACACACTTGACAGATAATGTTAAAAATCTCTATTACTGTAATCACACTAGTTTAGTTCAGTGAATGTAGTGAATACTTTTCTGTAAGTACTGGAAGTAATGATCAGTTTTCAATATTAATGTAAGCAGCACTTTTATTTTGTAAAAAGTCAGCAATCCAATGGCAAATTTTGCCAATTGCATGAAGCTTGTTTTAGGATTCATAAGTGTGGATTATACAGTTTTATTGCATTAATAAATAACACGTTCTAGCATTGTTTGTTGTGTCAACTCTCACTCTTTTCTACCTCTATTAATTGGGTTTAGTGCTTTTGTGGAAGTGGAGTTACTATTGCTATACATATTTAAAGATGGGTGGTATTTGTAATTATACACTGCAAAAAATTATTTTCAAGAAAAAAAATCTTAGTATTTTTGTCTTGTTTTCAGTAAAAATATCTAAACATTCAAAAATTAAGATGGTTTTTCTTGATGAACAAAACGACCCAAGAAAATAAGTGTTTAGATAAGTTTTAGAAAATAAGTTTTTAGACCTAAAATTTAAGTGATTTTGTGTATAAAAAAAGCAAAAAAAAAAAATCTGCCAATCGGGTATGCACATTTTTCTTGCATTTAGTGTAAAAAAAAATGTTCAAGAAATGTTTGCTTACTGTACCCCATTGGCAGATTTTTTTGCTTGTTTTATGCACAAAATCACTTAAATTTGATATTTTTGGTCTAAAAACTAGACTTATTTTCTTGGGTCGTTTTGTTCATCAAGATGAAGCATCTTAATTTTTGAATTTTTAGATATTTTTACTGAAAACAAGACAAAAATACTAAGAAAGTGTTTTCTTGAAAATCAATTTTTGCAGTGTATGTAGTGTGGGCCGGTTTGGGCCAAAATGCCAGGGCCGAATTTTTGTCCCAGTCCAGCCCTGGTATCAGTACTGGAACAACATATGCTCTCCTACATCAATGCATCCCGACAAAGCTCACTGGAAAGACATTGAAATAAATCGACTTCTTTTTAACATGCACTGCATTTTTGATATCTCATTTTTGCATTAGTATTATTTTGAGAAGTGCATATCCGCAGGTATCCTGGCCTAATTTAATACGTGAGAAAGATTTCTCCAAGTGATGAGACCTAATTACAAATGAAGATTTGATCATTTATAACATTCACGGCAAGAGATGTTGTAGATGTTTCTTAACAATATGAAAATCTTCTCCACTGCAGTTGTGTTAGAAACAGAGCGCTGTGTCTGTGACGCATTGATGACTCAACACTCACAGGCACTTTTCACATTTTAAGGATTTAATTTTAAGGGCGTGTATTATTCTCTTTATCTTTAATTATCGAATTATCGAATCTATTTAACTAAAGGTCCAAAATGCAACATGTGAAAACACGTGAAGAGTTCAGATGTAAAAGCCACTAAACGCCTACGTCAAAAATGAGATAATGATTGTAATCGAATGCTCTTGACACGTACTATAGGTTCGTCAAATCCTTTGCGTCAAATCAACTTAAACCCACCCTCAAGCCATTTAGAAATAAAAAAAATTGGCAGAATCCATTAATGGACAGAGAAAAAAAAAACTAATTGACAAGAAAGCAATGTCCAAAATCATCAGACTGATCTCACAGAAAGTCACGCAAAATTGTATACATTTATTTGTGTCCATGGCACAAAATTCAGCTTGTTTTTCGTGCCTTGAGCCGAGTGTCTTTTTCGTGACACTCGAATATACGAATATTAGACGAATATACACATTTTATAAATATTTTCTTGTGTCCGTGGCACGACTTTCTTTTTCGATTCATTTTATGTCTCATTTTTTTTCTTCCTATTTTCTTACCATTGTCGCTTTGGGTTGGTGTTAGAATCAATTTCTGTTAAATTTTTAGAAATCCTGACCCTAACCCCAACTCCAGGCGAGAATGATTTAAAAATAGAAAAAAAGAGAAAACAATACGTAAATTGACACGAAAGAGAAAGTTGTGCCATGGACACAAAAAACTATTTATAATAGTTAAATTAATAACGAATAAATTAAGAAAATTTTGCGTTGAATATAAAGGGGGTCGCACACCGGACACGCAGCGCCGCGTAGAGTCGCGTCTAGGACAACTCGGAGGCATCGTAAACCAGAAGTGCATATTAAATAGCGCGAGCTTAGTAAGATAGCATTTACTTCAAAATGCAAAATATACGTTAGCAGCCAATGTTAATCATTAATGATTTGGGACAAATATGATGTTATTTAATGTTAAACTATGTGAGTGGCACTCTGTGGCGCGACAGGGATTTGAGCAACTTCCTGAGGCAAAGCCGGGGCGCCGAGGACCTGTCAGGGCCGGTGTGCGTATACTCATAGAAAACAATGTGTTTGATTTTTTAAGAACGGCGCTGCGCGTCTTGTGTGCGACCCCCTTTACATGACTTTCTGTGAGATCATGTTGGAAATCGTGTACTTTACTGTATGTTCCTAAATGGTATGTTTGACATTTCTTGCATTCTGCATCAGCCACTTTTCATTGTCATGTGACTCGCCCTTTGACCTATGATGTAATCACAACAACTGCGACCATAATGTAATGAATGCATTGCTTAAAGGCGGTGTGCATGATTTTTGAGAATCGCTCTGGAAAAGGGAGTCGGGCCGAGTACAAAAACACACTTTTAGCCAATCAGCAGTAAGGGGCGTGTCTACTAAACGACAACGTGTGCCTGGGTTGCGTATATGTGAGGCGGTTCTATCAAAAGAAGGTCCAGTTTCTATTGAGGTAGGGGTGTGTTTGTTTAGGTGATTTCAAATATGAACATTGGCTTTCAGAGATCGTGCACCCCGCCTTTAACAAGTACAAATAAATGATAAGGAATACATTTCTTGGTATCACATAAAGATTGGTATTTTTATTACAATCACTTATTTTTAGGTCATCCGGGTATTGTTTGCCTACTGTTTTCAAATACCATAAAATCGGACATACTGATTTCGCACACAGCGCCAGACTTTACATTAAAGTTATAGTTCACCGAAAAATGAAAATTCTGTCATCACTCGTGCAGTCGTGCTGAAGTTGTTCCAAACCTGTATAAATTATTTTCTTTTGCCGGAAAGAAGAATGTTGATATTAAAGCAGATGTGAGGCATCATTGACTTTCATAGCACGATAAAATAATACTATGGGAGTGAATGGTGCCCCAGATCTGTTTCGTTATTAACATTTCTAAAATATTTTCATTGGTTTTCAGCAAAAGAAAATAATTGATACAGGTCTAAAGCAACTTCAGGGTAAGAAGTCCTTACATCAAACACTAATAATATTAGTATGAATTGCATAGCACTGCCCAACAATATGCAAAATTATTAATGTGACATATTGAATAAAAAATGCATAAACAACAGTTTGAACAAATACTGTAACAGTCTGCTGAGTATGGGAAATACACAGCACAGATTATAAACATATTGATTAAGGTTGGGATTGGGACAGTAATAAAACACATTGTGGTCGACACAAACCTTGTTTATCCTTATTACAAGGCCATATGTAATGTAATTTGGGTGACGTTTTCTTTTCCCTTTTTCCTGAGGTCATGTCACGCACCTGTCCGTGATGTCATCTGCCTAATTTGGCTAGCTTCTACCAAGTGAGAGATGAATTTGCATCAAAATACCATTGAGTTCGATTGGATTCACTGGTTTTGGTGTCAACGGCAAAATATATGATAGCATTTCCTCCCTTTTTTAAAGTTATAAGCCTTTTTAATTTTGCTATCTGTACTTGTTTATAAGGTTGGTTGCATTCTATTTTCAGCACTTAGAATGGCTTTCTTCCTGAAGTCTGCGACCTTATTAGAACAGACTTGTGACCCATTTGTGGGCTGCCACCCACCAGATGAGAACCACGGGTACATTGCAAATACAGGAATCTATAATGCCAACGCAGATCTAGACAGTTATCCCACAGTTATTTACAAAAGCACCACTGATCCACCTCTTCAGGGAGCATCTATAATTTTCAGCCTGCTTAGCATGATCCACAAGGTCCTTTCTGTTGATGTATGGATCTATATTTGCTTATTCGCGTGGGCAGAAACAATATAGAGAGCACATGTGCAAAGATCCAACACTTCCAAGGAGAAAAGAAATAAACTTAACACTTGAATTACTGACATGTATTATACTGCCAGCATTGATTTGATGTTTGAAAAAAACTTACAATCCAAAACACAAGAGGGTTAATAGGATTCGTGATCTTCTAATTGTACAAACCAAGCTGTTGCAAACGTCATTACATTTGATTACATGATCCCATGGGAATTTACATAGGATTATATGTTCACTTTTTACATGTAACCACATGTTTCCACACATGTGAGATTCTGGTGGATCTTAGAATGGACAATGCGGTGCCACAATATCAGATTTAACATGCATGCCTTAACAAATATATAAACAAGTCTATCATATTTCAAAAGATTACTATATAATGCTTTCAGTGATCAAGGGTGTGTTAATAACTTCATGCATGTTTAGGGTGACTGTCTCAAATAACCTACTTCAGCATCTTTCATGCGTTAACCCTTTACGCGCCGCTCCTTGTTACGCGCTGCTTGTCAGTCAGCATCTGAATGTCGCTTTAACCTTTTGAGCTGTTATAAAACACAATCGTATTGGAATCAATTGGACTAAAAACCATCACTTATTTATTTAACAGAACAAATCCAAAAAGCTTACTCCTATGCTGCGACCTCACACGCCTCTTCCCAACGATGTGCATGACCCCACATTTTAACGCATTTTATTAAGCGTTTTCTGAGCTCGCTCATCACACCAACCCAGCCATCACCACCATATGCATGAGAAGAAACACTGATTTCTAGAGGTAGGAGCGCCTCCGCGCACCCGTCTCCATATTAGCCAAGTTCATCCGCGTTATTCCTTCATTGTGCAGCTCGTATTTCTACGCGCTTGCGATTGACGCCCCATCCGCACCTGGACGGGGTCGTGTTCGCCTACCTGTGTGTTAGGAGAGGTGTCCGAGCGGAATGAAGGTGAAGCTGCGCGGTCAAAGCGCGCAACGGCGGTGCTGGTCCATAGTGAACGCGCTCCAGCTGCTCTCATCCACCAGTGATGCGCGCCGCCGCCACTAGATGCTGCTGAGTGTTGGCGCGTCACGGCTGCTGCACGGATGGTGCCCAATTCGATCGTTAGTGGTGTTCCCTAGAGGGAATTACTGTTAGTGTAGGCTACTTAAGACATATACACAAATAAAGGTGCTAAAAGGGTTATTCATGTCGATGCCAATTTGGTTCCCCAAATAACCTTTCAGTTAATGAAATTACATTATTTATAATCTACTGTGCAACAGAAAGGTTCTGTGGATATTAAAGGTTCTTTATGGAACCAAACAAATTTAAATTTTCATTTACACATTTTGGCAGACACTTTTATCCAAAGCAACTTACAGTGCATTACAAGGTAAATGAGCATGGCATTAGCTACATAAAAGTCATGTGTTCAAACTTAAACCAACATATTTCAGAGGATTTGACATGAATTCAGGCTGTTTACAAATATTAACGGGTAATTTTCTTGTTGTTAATCACTTGTTTTGTTGTCAGTTGATTTCTTCCGTCTTATATTTGCTCACAGCTCAAAGATATAAGACAGGCTGTTTTCCCCCAAGCTCTTCTAATGCTGTCGCCTTCATATGAGTTTATGTACACAACAGCTGGGTTATTAAATAATTGAGAGGAATTCAAACAAATTAAGGGTTTCCCCCTGAATAATCCCTTAAAATAAATAAAATATATATACAAATAAAATGTGCTATACGTGTGAAAGAACCAATTTTGGTTGTATGGTTCCACTAGGTACCATTAAAGTTCCCATTCTTTCTGTGTTTTTGAAGCTTTGATTGTGTTGACAGTGCACAATATAACATGTGTTCATGTTTCATGTGTAAAAAACATGGTGGTTTCCCACACAATTTATTTATCATACACTGTAAAAAAAATCCGTAAAAATTACAATGTTATTGCAGCTGGGTTGCCGGTAATTTACCGTAGATTTACATTTATGTTATTAACTGGCAAGAGTTTGTTCAAAGTTAAATAAATTTTAAATATTAACAAGTCTTTATCTTTACAGAATAAAACTATACAATAATAGCCTCATGCAAAGCATTCAGGGAATCAGAAATCATCATTAACCTTTTTCTGTTTTTTGCTTCAGATTTTGTTTCCCAGAATGTTTTGCTTGATGCTGTTTTTTTAGTTTTACTCTGTAAAGACAAAGACTTGTAAATGTTTAATGTTCATTTAACTTTGAACAAAATATTGCCAGTAAAAAACATACATTTAAATCTATGGTAAATTACCGGCAACCCAGCTGCAATTTCTACGGAATTTTTTTTACAGTGTAGCGCTGTATTCACTGTCCTCAAAACGGGCTGATTTCTACATAACAAGTTCTGATTGTGTAGTTTGTTTAGTGTGTTGTGATTTGATAGCAGCTTAGCTTGCCGTTAGCTTAGCTGGCGACTGACGTATTCCCAACACAGTCTCACCCCACATCGTTACATATCGACGTTTGGTCATTGCCCCCTGGCGTCGAGTTCCGAGGCAAAAGGTACCCCCTTTGCGTCACTTTTCAACGTAGAGGGCCGTCGTATACACCGCAATGCAAATCCCTCATATTCGGATTTTGACGCGGCCGGGGGTCAACCAACGAATCTGCCGTCTGTGGTGGAAATTTCGTAACATTAATAATAATAATGATAATAACTTGGCTAGATTTGTGTATTATCTTGCGAAAAAAACACACCAGGCTTTAGGCTACAGATAGACTTTTTAATGGGTCAGACTGACCCTTAACGTCGGATTTTGACGCACGCAGTGGCTGCAAATCCGTTTTATTTGATAAAAAATTATTTGCCCAGTATATTTGTAATAATGCTTTGATATAACCGTACCAACTAACGAAGTTTAATGATATCGAATTATATATTCCACCGTTTAGTTTTAATTTCTGTTCGTACATCCTCCGCCCAAGATCCAACGTCCAATCAGAAACTGCTGTAGAAAATAATAATAATAATAATAATAATTATTATTATTATTATAGTAACAACAACCATAATAATAATAATAATAATAATAATAATAATAATTGTTCCTGCCTCTTACCCTACTTCACGTTGGCCAATCAGCTACTTCAGCGGTGACACCTCATTGCGCGCCTCGATTCCAAGCACCTTTGCGATTTTCTACTTTCATACGTAAGTATTGGACTCAATCTAGAATTATATATTCCACATATCATCACATTATTTATTTACGTTTGTTTGGAAGCACCACAATGTCGCTTATATGATGTTTAAATAATATCTTTTTCGCACATGCGCAAAATGAATCACGCAGGTGGACGTATTCGACGGCACTCGGTCCCATCGTTCTCAACTCAACTGCACTGAGGTAAATGTTACTTGCAAATTTATCAGAAATTATAAAAATAATTATATGAAAATGTATTGTGTTTGTGGCTGCTGTTTTTTGATGTTGCTGTTCTGGTTACAAGAGGTAGAGAACACGATGAATAAAATGTGCGGTATGCGAGTATGTAGATTTTTGGAATATGGTACGAAATCCATCTAAACCATACATTTTCAGAAAGCTTGTGTCGCCTAGATGTGATAAAACGTGCGTCTCACTTTTCTCAAGTCAAGGAAGGCCAGGGTGATGTTGAATACACTGTAGTTATTTAATGGTGTTTAAAATTAAAATTAAGTTTATCATTGGTAACCCAGTAAGTGTTTT
This sequence comes from Paramisgurnus dabryanus, assembly GCF_030506205.2. Classification (NCBI taxonomy): domain Eukaryota; kingdom Metazoa; phylum Chordata; class Actinopteri; order Cypriniformes; family Cobitidae; genus Paramisgurnus; species Paramisgurnus dabryanus. Next base: position 5,112,133 of record NC_133351.1, read on the forward strand.
TTTTTCATATTGTGCCTAACATAACCTACCCAATTAATTTTTAGATCACCAGAGACCATTTAGCCATCCCAGTGCCTTTAATGTGAAAGGGATATATGGGTAGAAAATATAAATGCTTATTACATTTATAATATAAAATATTTTAATGAAATTTTTACCTGAATACTCAAACCAATAAAATTTTGGTCTGCCTAATCTTGTCATTGTAAGAATATGTTTTTATAAAACATACAAAATAATTTTAAATAAAATTATTAGTGTAACATTTTACACAGCTTTGTTTAAACTTAAACCATGTCAGCTCCTATTGTGGACTCTGGTGCCCCATGCGGACCCTAGGTTGGGAACCACGCGTATTTTCAATAACTGAAACTGTGGACATAGACATGTATATTTTTGACGGTAATAAAGTACTTATTGCAGAAGAGTCCAAGCCTAATAGTTGGGCAACGGAGAGCCCACCCAGATAGAACACGTACGTCTATATGTCTGCTAAAGATCTGGAGGTCTCTTAAAGATCTGCTCTTTAATTCATCTGTTTAACATCTTAGAAAGAGCTGCTGTACATCCATTCTAAATCATGAACATCTTACAGAATTTCCTAGAGGTCTATAAGACATCTGACAGCAGACGTCTTAGATATGTAGGGCAGATGAGCATCTTTTAAAATATCGTAATCTTTTGTGTGTGTGTGCGTGTGTGTGTGTGTGTGTGTGTGTGTGTGTGTGTGTGTGTGTGTGTGTGTGTGTGTGTGTGTACCTGGTAATTATCACGTTGTGGGGACCAATTGTCCCCACAAAGATAGGAATACCAGTATTTTTGTGACCTTGTGGGGACATTTTGATGTCCCCATGAGGAAACAAGCTTATAAATCAAACAAAATGATGTTTCTTGAAAATGTGAAGTAGTAGAAGGGTTTTTGTGATGGTTGGGGTTAGGGAATGGGGTAGGTAAGGGGAATAGAATATACAGTTTGTACAGTATAAAATGCATTACGTCTATGGAATGTCCCCATAAAACATGTAAACAATGTGTGTGTGTGTGTGTGTGTGTGTGTGTGTGTGTGTGTGTGTGTGTGTGTGTGTGTGTGTGTGTGTGTGTGTGTGTGTGTGTGCGTGCGTGCGTGCGTGCGTGCGTGCGTGCGTGCGTGCGTGCGTGCGTGCGTGTGTATTGTTGTTTGTTGTACATTTCAGAATGACAAAGCCAAAATTCAGACCTTGCCCTGCTTGCCAGGTCGAGAACCAGGCTATCAGGAAGTGCTGCAGCGCCTGCTATACAAACCTCCGCAAGACTAAAAAGATGGAGGGCCTCAAAGACCGCCTGAATAATGCGTGGGGGCAGGGGGTCTGGAAAAACCGGAATGCATCACGAGTGGTGTCTTCTGCTCAAGTTGCAGTAAGTAAAAATACTCATGCTTCATGAATTAAATGGTAATCAATATGAAACTCAAAGCACATTACATTAACATCAATACTGTTTTACTGTCAAACAATCAACATTTAATTTTCTAGCTGTGTAGAACAATCCGGCGTGAATCAACCCATATTTCTGTTGCTTAAGATTCACTAGGTACGTTTACATGCAACCAAATAATCCATTTGTAATTGTATTGATGGCTCAATCGTATTGAAAAGCCTTCATGTAAACACCTAGATCAATACGATTGAGGACGATCGGATGCAAATTTGGATCTTATTGAAGGGGGTGGTGTACTCTGATCTGTGATCCGATCAGCAGGAGAAAAGAATGCATGTAAACGCGTGAACTGAGTGCTGTTGGTAGGAAGAGGAATGAAGAAAATCATCATAGACTGATTTTGCGAAGTGGGAGCTGACCATTGCTAAAATAAAAGCCATAAAACCCTCATTACTTAACATTAGCTGGCATTTTGCTATTCTGTTATTGTTGCATAAAATTTTCTTGTTCTTCTAACTTACGACAGCACTTGCTGATTTTGAGGAATACGGATATGGATAGATTTACGCTGGAGGTGTCATTTTGGTTGGTCAAAAATTGTGTTATCTTGTGACTGAACGTACAGTCAAAACTTTCCTTTCACTGACAGGCATGCCTCCCACAGCCATAATACCATAAACTGGATGACATTTGGATCGATGTGTTCAAAATTACTTATTTACTTACTTTCAATTTGCTTATAAAATATTACATGTTACATCCTATATGCAACTGATAAGCTTTCTTTTAGTGGTTTTCTTATAAATAAATTGATTACAAAAAATAAGATTTTGCACCAATGACAGCTTAGTATTTTTTCTTTTATTCAACAATTAGTTATTAAATTCCTAGTGTTTAAAGGTATAGCGGAAGATTTTCCTGAATTATTTAAAAGAACCGCCCCGCCAGATAAAAAAAAATGCCCACGCGCAACACTCTACCTCCTCTCGAGAGGGAACGCCTGTTAAACACTTGCACGAGACAGAGATAGATAGAGCATGCAGATAGTTCTTCTCTTCGCTCTGTTTACAAGTTGCTGTCGGCATGTTTACCGTGTCTGTGCAGTTCGTGACTTGTGCCAGGTCTAGCATCGCTAATCATAGCTTACATCACCTTTTACTAGCAGTGATTTTAAATGGATTTCTTCAAATAGCATGACAAAATGTACCTTTCCAGTAGAAACTTCGCATGGGAAGCCCAACCTGTCCTATTACCTCACGCCAGCGTGTGAAATCGTCTCCCATAAACACACTGGTCTTGTTTCTTTCTTCATAGTCCTTTCTCTTATTGTCAAACAATTTGTTGACACTTTTTCTCTTGCGACCCTCAGACATTTTGAAAAAAACACAGTGAGAACACGAGCTTCAATGAATGGTTGAAACTGTAGCACAACACACATATACATATGAAAGCGTGCATGTGCAGAAAGCGAACCTAGCGACGAGCACGTACAACGATTATACTTTAACATATCATCAGAATGATTGACATCTGGGATGACCAATAATATAGGTGATCCACCCGGAAAACGAAAATCTTCTGTTATACCTTTAAGTCATAGTTATTTAAAGGACTGCATGTATATGATTTAATGTACAGATTTTTTACTCCCCTGAACACTCAAAACACATTTCGTTGTGTGCCTTGCATTCATCCACACACTCATACACCATTGGCTAACATGCAAGGTGATAACCTGCATACTGGGTTTAAGGACACTTTAATGAGTGCAGATAGAGCTGGACCTGCAACCCTCTGATTGCCGAACATCACCAGAGAGAGAGGTGTTTATGGTCCTTGCACAGCAATGGAATTTGACTGTCAATTCTTATTAGGACAACCTCCAAATCATTGCCAAAAGTGATGTTGATGTGAATTGTGTATTCTTGATATTAATGCAAATGCAATTTTTTTTACTTTTGTTAATTTCAGGTGCAGAAACTTGCTGCCTTGGGCTATATGCCCATTTTATTTATGGGCAGAAAAAAAAAGAATTCGTTGATCGCCGATATAAATTCTGGAATACCACTCAATGAGGATACACAACCTTTTGTTGATGCCATGAAGAAGGCTTATGAGTATTTACTTAAAAAGCAAGGTAATAATTATGCAGAACTCGTTACTTTTTAAATTATATTTAAAATAAAAATATTTGGGAATGTGTACAGATTAAAATGAATGCCAACTTGTGACCTCATTTACAGGACCCCAGATGCCTCCTTTACATCCCCAGCCTGACCAGCATATCCAAACCCCAACCCAGCCTGACCAACAGATCCAGCCCCATCCTGACCAGCAGATCCAAACCCAGCCTGACCAGCAGATCCAGCCCCATCCTGAGTCTGACCAGCAGATCCAAACCCCAATCCAGCCTGACCAGCAGATTCCACACCATTTTGACCAGCAGATCCAGCACCATTCTGCCCTGCAGATTCAGACCCATCCTGACCAGCAGATCCAAACAACAACCCAGCCTGACCAACAGATTCAGCACCATTCCGACCAGCAGATCCAGACCCAGACTGAAGCTCAACAGATAGATGAAGATGTCATCCTCAACCTCTATTTTTTGCCCTCTCCATCCCATGTCCAGACTCACTCTGAAGCTCAACATCTCCAGGTCCAGCCACAGCCCCAGCAAATTCAGCCGCTGACTGCAAAACCAAACCCTCCAAAAAATAAAAAAGGTAAAGTAAACTTTCTTGCAGCTAATCTAAATAGCCACTGTGTAGCTTTTGATGTTAAAGTAGTGGACTATCTAAAAGGCACAAAAAATCTTCCAAACACTCAGCAGTGCTATGCTGTAAATATTTTGGCTGCAAACTGGATTTTTATTCCATAAACATTAATGATGATTGCAGATTCTGTGAAACCCTGTTTAGTGCATAAGTTGCGGTTTCATATAAATACACAAAGACTCAGATCAAGTGCAATACTTTTATTTATTGATTATCGTTTGTTAACAATACCTTTTTCGCCTTTGTCATTTCAGGGTGCCGAAAATGCAGCAGGCAAAAAGTGTGGCAATACGACACTATCGTTGACGAAAGAATGACAGGGGTCAGATGTAGAACCATATTTTTTATTAATGTCTCTCTAATATCAATTATGTCCTCCTCATTGCACAATATTACTTTATAGCTTACCTACTGATGTTTACCCCACATCACCCGCCTAGTGTATACAGCCAAGTATAAATGTCATTACTGTCTGTATGGTTTTGTGAAGTAAATACACAAATATACTTAAATGTGTTTGTGTGTGTTTCTGTAGGATAAGGCTGAAGTAAAAGTGCGCTGGTTGCCTTGTTCTCAGTGGTAAGTATTGACATACAGTACATATTCATTCACACTTGACTATGTTTCTCATCAGCCCTTTGGCATTTTTGGTATAGTGTTGTTCTAGGATGATAGAGTAGTATGTACACATTGGCTGCAAACTGGCTTCAGGCAGTAGTTGAGAGCTTACTTTGGTAAAGCCTGTCCCCTAAACAGTAACACAATGTAAAAAAACAGCATGATGCCTAATTCGTAGGGCTGTGCAATTAATCAAGGTTGCATCGAAATCGCAATTTGCTATGTTGCAAATTTGCTTATCACAAGGGCTGCAATTTAGACACAATGTGAAAAATATCAATATTGTGCATTAAATTGCAAATATGTTAATAAAATCGCAAATCAATGTTTTTACTGAAATCGCACAGCCCTACTACTTGGGTAGCAATGTGCTTTGTGAAATTTAAAAGGAAATTAACAATAAATAGAAAATTGGAAAGACAGATTTTGTGAAAATGTACAGTATAAGCTGTGAATGCTATAGACCCTTTTACTGTTTGTACACAATGATGACGTGGCAGCGTATGCACGCGCAGTTTGGCAACGGAAGTATTGCAAGAATCAGCAGTGAAGCAACACAGACAGAGAAAGTTATTTAAAAAAGTTGACTTTATCAACTTTTTCAACACAGCTACCAGATCCGTGTACTATAGTGGAGTGGATAGAAGACGTTAGCAGATGGCCAAAAATAAAAAGTGGCCAGATACATTTATTTGTTTATTAGTATATTATATTAGTGCAACCAAACGCAACAACCAGACATTTGGATGCTGCGAAACCGTTTTGATAAACTTTATGAGTTGCTAACACATTAGAACCAATGAGGAACAACACCACTTCTGTTGCCAAAATGCGCGAGCAGGCTATTTTATCACGTGTGCTGTAAAAGGGTCTATAGACATTGTGTACACAATAAGACTTATTCTCTTGTTCTAATGTAAGATGTGTTATACTTAATTACAGTGGCAAGGCCTGGGAGGACACATGGGAGCCAGCCAGCCAGTTCCCTTCCTGAGCTTAGCACAGGACTCCTACAGCAGTGACCTGCAGTTCAAATGAATATTTCTATTATGCCATGTCTAACATTACTCCTTTTTTCCCCTCTGGAGGGCGCTGTTTGTCATAAGTTGAGCTAAACTACTTTTTGATAAAACTTTATTTGTTATACTTTCAAGCACGCAAAGTGCAGCAGCCATTTTTGTTCTGTGCAGCAGTGAGAGCACATGCTCCTCCAATCTGCTTCTATTCGTTGTGTAATGTCCTGGAGAAGCTTTGCTTGTAAGTTTATCGTTCATATTTGCTATTTTATATACTTTGCGTTGGGATCTTGTTAATATTTATATATATTGAAAGCGTGTTAACAGTTTCACGTGCATTAAGAGTACATCCAAAGGATTACCATGTGATCCCATAACAACTACTGTAACTTGGTAATGTTAATGTAAATTGCAGAACGAGTTTGTGAATTTTGTTTGTTTATATGTAAAGTAAGCATTTTGTATTTATTTTGCAGTTTCACAAAAAGAATGTAACAGAGTTTGAGAAGGATAACTTGATTGCACTTAACAAAGTCAAGTAAAGAGAACATTTACTTAATCATCTGAGTCATCATTGAACCCTCATCAACTCTTTACAATGTTTGGCTATCTGTATATGCATGCTCAATACACACGCATGCAGAGGACAGAATAGTGAAAAAGCACCATCACAACGGGCAGAACACAGCACTCACAAGAAAACAGCTATCCAGTTACTTCATCCATCGCGACTGGCTCAAGATGGATGTTAAAGAGAAAGCTGAGGAGCAACAGCGGATTGCATCAAACGTCTCACTCAATCAGCTGGAAACCAGGTCATTAATATCTACCTCTTCTAAGAGCTCAAGAGTGTCCACTGCAAGTATGACAGCAACCAGAGCACGAGCTAAAGCGGAAGCAGTAAGAGCACGTACAACATTCGTCCAAAGAGAGGCAGAAGTACTGCTGGAAAAGGCTAAACTGGAATCTGAACTGCTATCTCTACAGCATAAAAAGGAGGTTGCTGCAGCAACAAAAGAAGCTGAGATTCTGGAAGCGGCTGCATTAGAGATTGAGTCAGGAGAAATGAATATGGCGATGGATGTCAACACATTTCCACAGGAGACTGTTGAAAAGCGCACAAAGGACTATGTGGACAACCTTTCTGGATCAAGTTTTCATTGTCTCCCTCTTGTCAAAGCAGAGCTGGATTCCCATGATAACAAACAGTTCATGATACCGCCTGCACTGCCCACGTCTGCCACAAGCCATGTCACACAAGATGCTGACAGGCTGAACCGCATTTCTACTCCTAAACTATACCAAGGAAGTCACCCCAGAATGCCCAGCACACAGCTATCATTTGCTCAGCACACTCCTGTTAACCTGCCATACTCATCGCTCTCTCATAACCAAGCATATGGACAAGTTCCAGTTTCAGAGAAATCAAACAAACCTCAGACTTCCTATCTTAGCAGTACAATGCAACAGCCATTCTCTTCAGACCATGCAGGTATGAGTGAAATAGCCAGATACCTAGTACGTCGTGAGCTCGTGAACTCGGGGCTTAGTAAGTTTGATGATTGCCCGGAAAATTACTTAGCCTGGAAGTTGTCATTTATTAATGCTCTAGAAGGACTATCACTCACCCCTAGTGAGGAGCTCGATCTTCTGATTAGATGGCTGGGACCACAGTCCTCAGAACAAGTTAAAAGAGTGAGAGCTGTTCATGTGGCCGATCCGGCAGTCGGCTGTAGAATGGCATGGTCCCGTCTAGAAGTAAGCTTTGGGAGTGCAGAAATAATTGAGAAAACGCTCTTTGATAAACTGGACTGTTTCCCTAAAATCAGCTGCAAAGAACCGCAAAAGTTAAGAGAACTTGCGGATCTGCTCAAAGAAGTGGAGTCAGCAAAGCTTGGAGGCTACTTACCCGGGCTCTCTTTCTTGGACACAGCGAGGGGCGTGGCACCTATTGTCAGCAAACTTCCTCTCAACCTCCAAGAGAAGTGGATGTCCCAAGGGTCCCAATACAAGCTTCAGTTCCAGGTAACATTTCCTCCATTCACGTTTTTCACAGAGTTTGTATGCAGGGAAGCCTACATGCGCAATGACCCAAGTTTCACATTCCACTTATCTTCGAATGTCCCTGCAAAGCCAGAAATCCCAGTGAAAAGAGGTGGATCACTGAAAAGCTTCATCTCTACTCACAAAACTGAGATTGCACAAACAGCCATCTCTACTGATTCACCGAACATAAAGCCAGACATCAACAGACAATGCCCCATTCACAGAAAACCCCATCCCTTCAAAAGGTGCAGAGCCTTCAGAGCTAAGAGCATTGAGGAAAGGAAAATGTTTTTAAAGGAGCATAATATATGTTACAGATGTTGTTCTTCAAATGATCATGTGGCCAAAGACTGTGATGTTGGCATACAGTGTACAGAGTGTGGCAGTAATAAACATGTCACAGCTCTTCATCCTGGACCACCCCCATGGATGCTAAAGGTACCCAATACAGAGCATGGCGGGGAGAAGGAAAGTGCAAACCCTTCCATTAACTCTAAATGCACAGAGGTCTGTGGGGATGCTAATAGCTCACGATCTTGTTCAAAAATCTGTCTCATCAGAGTTCACCCCAAGGGAGAGCCAGACAAATCAGTGAATATCTATGCTATTCTCGACGATCAAAGTAATCGTTCACTTGCCAGGTCTGAGTTCTTCGACCTCTTTAATCTCAAGAGCACAGAATTTCCCTACACTCTGCGTACATGCGCTGGAGTCACAGAAATGACTGGGAGGCGAGCTATGGACTTCATCGCACATCCCCTAGATGGCAGTCTTTCAGTCCCACTCCCTACGCTCATTGAGTGCAACTACATGCCCGAAGATAGGTCAGAAATACCCACTCCTGAAGCAGCAAAACAACACCTACATCTCAAATCTATTGCTCATCTCATCCCTCCCCTAGATCCAAATGCTCAAATACTTCTCCTTCTCGGACGTGATATTCTCCAAGTCCACAAGGTAAGAGAGCAACGCAATGGGCCACAAAATGCTCCATATGCTCAAAGACTGGACCTAGGCTGGGTTGTGGTTGGCGAAGTTTGTCTAGGCGTTGCTCACAAGCCCTCAACTGTGAGTGTTTACCACACAAACATCCTAAAAGACGGGCGTCCATCCTGCTTTAGCCCATGTCCCAACGAATTCTACATCAAGGAGCAATTAAATTCACAGTCAAGTGTTAAAGTCTCTTCCCTTTCCCAGTTTGCTCCCAGCCCATTAACCACCTCAGTCTTCGAAAGAACAAATGATGATGATAAGATTGCCCCTTCAATTGAAGATAGGCAGTTCATTCAGTTAATGGACAGGGAGATGTTCATGGATGACACTAATAGCTGGGTAGCGCCCCTTCCATTTCGTTTTCCTAGACAACGCCTTCCAAACAACAGAGAGCAAGCTCTGAGTCGTTTCAACTCTCTCCGTCGCACACTACACAAGAAACCAGAGATGAGAGAGGACTTTCTAGAGTTTATGAAGAGGATTTTTGATAACAATCATGCTGAGCTAGCACCTTCTGTAAACCCAGGGGAGGAGTGCTGGTACTTACCCTCTTTTGCTGTGTATCACCCACGCAAGCCTGGTCAAATTCGCGTAGTGTTTGACTCCAGTGCGCAGTTCCATGGCGTATCTTTGAACGATGTGCTGCTAACAGGCCCAGATCTCAACAACAGCCTACTGGGAGTCCTGTTGCGATTCAGGCATGAGCCAATAGCCATCACTGCAGACATCGAACAAATGTTCCACAGTTTCGTTGTCAGAGAGGATCATAGGAATTTCCTCCGCTTTCTGTGGTTCAAGAACAATGATATGTCTGAAAGCATGGAAGAATATCGCATGAAAGTTCATGTCTTTGGCAATAGCCCTTCCCCAGCTGTTGCCATTTATGGTCTTAGACGTGCTGCCTTGCACGGTGAAATGGAGTTTGGTACAGACGTGAGACATTTTATCGAAAGAGACTTTTACGTTGACGATGGACTTAAGTCACTTTCTTCCATCAGCGAAGCAATCAGTTTGCTTAAGGCCACCAAAGATATGCTCGCTATCTCTAACCTAAGACTCCACAAAATAGCATCCAACAGCCTTGCGGTGATGCACGCATTCCCTCCAGCCGACTATGCTAAAGACTTGAAACATCTGAATCTAGACACTGATTCACCCCCTTTGCAGCGCAGTCTTGGCTTAAGTTGGGATCTCCAGAGTGATACGTTCACATTCCATGTCAACCTCAGTGACAAGCCATTCACACGCAGAGGAGTCCTGGCGACTGTGAATAGCTTGTTTGACCCTCTTGGCATGGTTGCGCCAATCACCATTCAAGGAAAACTGCTACTCCGTGATCTTTCAAACATGAAGTCAGACTGGGATGCTCCTCTTGCAGCTGAAAGGGAATCAGAATGGAACCTCTGGAAAGGCTCATTACAAGACTTAGAGCAGCTCAAAATTCCTAGAACTTATACTCCATTGTCCATTTCTCACTCTGTGAAAAAGGAGATTCACGTGTTCTCAGATGCATCTGTTAAGACCATATCTGCTGTCGCATACTTGAAAGTAACAGATCATGATGGAATGTCTCATGTCGGGTTTGTCATGGGAAAGGCTAAGCTAGCCCCCCAAACAGTACTTACAGTTCCCAGACTCGAACTGTGTGCGGCCGTCCTTGCAGTCGAAATAGCAGAAAAAATTATCCAAGAACTAGGCATCAAACCTGACACCCTGCTGTTCTACACTGACAGTAAAGTCGTTCTGGGGTACATCTGCAATGAGACCCGACGATTTTATGTGTACGTCAGCAACAGAGTGCAAAGAATCAGAAAATGTACCCACCCAGAGCAGTGGCGGTACGTTCCTACCTCACAAAACCCTGCCGATGTTGCTACTAGACCTGTACTTGCATGTCGTCTAACTGAAACAAACTGGTTCACTGGTCCACCATTTTTGCAACATTCAGCATCTACTCCTGTGAAAGAGGCTCCTTATAGTCTCATTGATCCAGAAACAGATACGGAGGTGCGAACGCATGCCACAACCTGTTTAAACTCTAATCCTGGTCTCGGTTCAGACCGCTTCAAAAGATTTTCTTCTTGGAAGTCTTTAAGAAGAGCCATAGCTTCAATTGTTCACATTGCTCTGTCGTTCAAAGACAATGGAAAGACATGCCGCGGCTGGCACTATTGTGAGAGTTCATGCACACCCGAGTTACTAACTCAAGCTGAAAATGTCATCATCAGATGCGTACAAAAAGAGGCTTACAAAGCAGAAATTGCTTGTCTGGAGAATGGAAAGGCCATTCCTAAACAAAGTTCCCTCAAGAAGTTGAACCCAGTCCTAGAAGATGGATTTCTAAGAATTGGAGGCAGACTAGAACAGTCCGCACTTCCCAGCGGTGAGAAACACCCTCTCATCATTCCTGGCCATGATTACATAGCAACCCTCCTTACAAATCATTACCATGAGAAAGTAAATCATCAAGGTCGAATATTCACAGAAGGAGCAATCCGTACTGGAGGATTCTGGATAGTCGGAGCAAAAAGACGCATCAATGCCATTCTTCACAAGTGCATCACTTGCCGTAAACAAAGAGGTAAAACAGCTGAACAGAAAATGGCAGACCTCCCACATGACCGCATTAGCATGGAGCCACCCTTTACTAATGTCGGCTTAGACGTGTTCGGCCCTTGGAACGTATCAGCACGCCGCACCCGTGGAGGTCATGCCTTAAGTAAAAGATGGGCGGTAATTTTCACATGTTTATCTGTGCGTGCCATCCATATTGAACTGATAGAGTCAATGGACGCGTCATGCTTCATTAATGCACTTCGCCGGTTCTTCGCCATTCGAGGCCCGGCAAAGATCATACGATCTGATTGTGGAACTAATTTCACAGGAGCATGCAAAGAGCTGAACATGCTCGTGGTCTCTACCAAAGATTCAAGCGTGACAAATTACCTCAGTGAAGAAGGTTGCAAGTGGATCTTTAACCCACCTCATTCATCCCACATGGGAGGAGCATGGGAGAGGATGATTGGACTTTCAAGACGGATTTTAGACTCCATGCTCTCTCAAATCAGCTCCTCACATCTGACTCACGAAATGCTGTCAACTCTAATGGCTGAAGTGTGTGCTATTGTCAATGCAAGACCTCTCGTATCCATTTCTACCGATCCTGAGTCGCCACTTCTCCTCACCCCAGCAATGATCCTCTCCCAAAAGGTGTGTACTCAATCTGCACCCCCAGGACCCTTTGAAGGCGCTGATCTGTATCGAAAACAGTGGAAAAGGGTGCAGTATCTTGCCAGCATATTTTGGGAAAGGTGGAGACGAGAATACCTTGCATCTCTTCAGCCCCGTAAGAAATGGCATGTCGACAAACCTAACATCAAGGAAGGGGACCTGGTCCTTCTGAAAGATAATCAGGTTAAAAGGAATGAATGGCCAATGGCTTTGGTCACCAAAGCTATCGTTGACTCGGATGGCAAGGTCAGGAAACTGGAACTAAAGGTCACTAAGAGTGGTACTGCTAAAACTTTCTTACGACCTATTACAGAGGTTATTTTGCTTATGTCTTAAATTATCTTGTGAATACAGTTATTGAGAGTGGTATTATACTTAATACCAGACGGGGAGTATTATGCCATGTCTAACATTACTCCTTTTTTCCCCTCTGGAGGGCGCTGTTTGTCATAAGTTGAGCTAAACTACTTTTTGATAAAACTTTATTTGTTATACTTTCAAGCACGCAAAGTGCAGCAGCCATTTTTGTTCTGTGCAGCAGTGAGAGCACATGCTCCTCCAATCTGCTTCTATTCGTTGTGTAATGTCCTGGAGAAGCTTTGCTTGTAAGTTTATCGTTCATATTTGCTATTTTATATACTTTGCGTTGGGATCTTGTTAATATTTATATATATTGAAAGCGTGTTAACAGTTTCACGTGCATTAAGAGTACATCCAAAGGATTACCATGTGATCCCATAACAACTACTGTAACTTGGTAATGTTAATGTAAATTGCAGAACGAGTTTGTGAATTTTGTTTGTTTATATGTAAAGTAAGCATTTTGTATTTATTTTGCAGTTTCACAAAAAGAATGTAACAGAGTTTGAGAAGGATAACTTGATTGCACTTAACAAAGTCAAGTAAAGAGAACATTTACTTAATCATCTGAGTCATCATTGAACCCTCATCAACTCTTTACAATGTTTGGCTATCTGTATATGCATGCTCAATACACACGCATGCAGAGGACAGAATAATTTCACATACACACACACACACACACACATACACACACACACACACACACACACACACACACACACACACACACACACACACAAAAACAAACAAACACACACACTGCTGATGTTATATGTGTGTTCATAGTATGTCTGATTGCTGTACATTTCTTTCTTATTTGTTGTTTGCCTTTACTGTCTTTCAAATGGCACTAAATATGTCTCCATCTCTTTGTTGGAGATAAAGTGAAGTTATTGTATTTCTGATTATGGTTCTAATAAAACACAGTTTATTACTTCAAAAAATGGCTATTCTCTCTGTTGTCTAACTCTGTGTTTAGTTAACATATCAATGAATAGTCCCTATGGGTGTCAGAGGGGACTGAATATAGTTTGGACAAGTCCCCATGCATAATTACAGCTTGGAGCAAAATGGCCAAAACATATAGTAGACTAATTACTCATCACAGAGATCGACCCATTGGCTTGATGTTATTGTCAATTTGTCTGTTTGTCTTTCATTTTTTCTTTACCCCCCACAAAAATATGTGTCACATGTTAATATTTGTTAACAATAAGTGATTTAAATCTACCATGGTTTTGACATATAGAAATTTTGAACATTTAGGTCTAGGGTTAACATGTCTAGCTTGCCTACATCATAAACAGGTAAAATTTGGCATGTGACATCCAAGTATTAGCCAAAATTAATGTGTGTATTTAAATTACAGCTGACACATTCACAGACTCTGTAGTGCCCTATAGAATATTTTTTTCTTATCTTTGGCTTAGGGATGGGAATATTACCCGATTCGCCCGGTGCATAAAAGGTTAACGATGCGATGCATCGGTTGAAAAACTTCATCGGATACAAATTAGCATTTGCATCGCGATGCATCGTTTTTTACCCACTGCATCGGTAAAAACTGGTTAATGTATGTATAATTATTAGTAGATTATTATTTAGAAAGTGACCAATATTTTAAGATTGGTTTATCCTCTCTAAACTGTTGCTACGTACTGGAACCCCACAGAAAACGAAGTGTGTCATGATTTGAAAGTCAGATAATAATAAAAACGCGAAATGGATTTTCAATTATATGGACTCTAAATGAGTGATGTGGAATGGATTTACGGAAGCAGCAGCAGCAGGAAAGTCAAGGCTTTAGCTAAACTGCGGAACGGAGTTTAATTTATTAGTGAATTTCTATCTAGTAATGGAATGGATTTGACTAACAGCGCTTTAACAAGTTAGAGAAAAAATAAGTGGGTCAATATTCCACTATCATCATTAATCTTAAAGTGGTCTTATAATGGTTCAGACGCACATGTACAAATCTAATGTGTGGAAACTGAACACTCTAAGAAAGGATGTGTTAATTTTTACTTATTATTTTGTGTTATTTAATTTAACACATTTTGTGTTATTTTAACACAGGATATGTGTCATTGTGTGTTGATTTTGTGTTAAAATAAATAAAATGACAACACAAGATATGTTTAAACACCACAAAATAATTTCAATAATAACACAGATTTGTCTAGCTAGGGACAACACATTAAATTTGTTGTGCTCAACTAGACACAAAATGTGGTGTTTTAACACAACTGTTTTAAGAGTGTACCTTGCAAAGCATCATATTTTTTCATTGCATCAGACTGCACTGCATCCTAAAGGGGTGAATCGTATCGCATCGGTAGCTGTTCATATATATCTTTAATGTATTGCATCATAGGCTAGTGTGACTCATAGGCAGACTCAGTTATGAAGATGCACTACTTTGGCTCAGACTCCTGGCCACACACAAATAGCTAGAGGTCTCAAATTAGACAGACAACTTTGTTAACATCCCCTGTATAAAAATCTGTGCCACATGCTGACATTTTATCAATTATCTGGCTGAGCATTCTACAAGCATGGGTCTTCAACCCTGCTCCTGGGGACCCACTGTCCTGCAAAGTTCCTTTCCAACCTTCTTCAGCACACCTGGCTTATGACTTTTCAAGTGACCCTGAAGACCTTGATTAGCTGGTTTAGGTGTGTTTAAATAGGGTTGGAGCAAAAGTCTGCAGGAAAGTGGGTCCCCATCAGTGCTGGGCAAGCTACTTGGAAAATGTAGTGAGCTAAGCTACCAGTTACTTCACATTAAATGAAGCTTCACTACACTGAAGCTACCCCCCTGGCAAATGTAGCAAGCTAAGCTACATCAATAGTAGCTTGCTACATCCAAGCTACTTTTTATTTTATATGTTTTATTATATAATTATTTATTCAGTTTCAATTTATCATTTTGGTAATTATAGGCAATACAAGCATAATGTAGGCCTAGGTACTTCACTTTTTGGGGCTGTTTGCTGGACTTATCCTAATCCCAGAATAAAATGCATGTTTGAGCTGCCTTAATTTAAAAACACCTTGCCCTGACATATCTTAACACAAGGGTCTCCAACGTGGGCCCGCAGGCAGCAGGTAGCCTGAACAGAGTCTGTGAGGTGCCTGCCAGAGCATTAATAGTTTCAATTGTAATATTTATTACATGTTTTTATATGAGCTTGGCTTGATGACATAACCCAGTCAGAGGTAGAGCACGAGTCTTCACAGAATGCAAGTGGTAATGTTTTGTATGAATGAAGGCTGCACAACTCGAAAATACGGAACAAATGACGTCCTGTGTCGATTCAAATGACGCGCTTATTCTCAAATTCAGGACGACTTCAGAAATGTTTGGAAAATTGTAGCTTGTGTGGAAGCTACCTCACTACTTGGTCAAAAAAAGAGCTTAGCTACTGAAAAGCTATTTGATTAAGAAAGCAGCTAAGCTACCGCCAAGCTACTGAAAAATGTAGTTAAACTACTAGCTTCGCTACTTGTAGTGAAGCTACTGCCCAGCACTGGTCCCCATGCAGGAGCAGGGTTGAAGGCCTATTTTCTACAGCAGTGGTTTTCAATCCTGGTCCTGGGGACCCACTGCTGCACACTCAGTTCAGTTCATGGATCTTTCTCCTAACGAGCTGATGATCTGAATCAGGTCTGTTAAATAGTAGTAGTTCCCTAGGACCAGGATTGAAAACTACTGTTCTACAGCATCTTTGCTTCTTTCAGTGGTACATTCCAAGGACGTCTTTGGTCTCAGACTTGACAGCATGTGGGGTCGTGAAATGTATTCTGCAAATCACACTTTTATGCATGAAGTCAACTCAAAATATTGTTTTAGTGTTTCTTAAATGATATTTAATTGTCAGAAGTCAGCAGATGGCTGCCAAATCTGTGTATTCCCTTGCATCTTTGTGGCCTTACACTTGCCATAACAAATGAAATTATGTATTTCAGAACAATACACATCAACATATGAAGTCAATGCAAATATGGATGTATAGTGGGATTTTAAATTTGTATATAATATGACAATGTCCAAACAGAAAAATCAATTAAGTGAAACTGGGTATTTTTACAATCATCAGTTTATCAAGATAACTCAAAATATGAATATTTTAGGGGGTTTTGAGTAATTACAGATTTCATAGCCATTGAGTACCAAAACTGTTAATTTCCAAGGATCTCTGTTGCTTCAGACTTGCCACAGATGGTGAAATGAAACTGGATTATTTCTGGATAATGATATCAGTGTATAAAGTAAACTCAAAATATGAACGTTTTATTACGTTATGAATGAGTTAAGGTATGTGCATACCCAAAACAGTATTTCTCAGAAGACATGCTGCCACAGAATGTCAAATGTGTTTAATTGGAATGTTTTATTCACAGCACACAGCAATCAAGATAATCAAAAAATGTTTTTTAATGATTGGTGAATTATTTAATAATACACATTACATAAACTATACAGAGCAACACTACACAAGGCATTATATTTCAGATATTCATAATACTAACACAAAACATGAGAAAACACCAATTCATAATATAAGTTTTCAAGTTATAAGTTGAATTACGTTGAAATTCTAAAAAAAAATTATGTTTATTTAACAGGGTCATACATTTTTTTTGGCTTTGGATGGAAAAACAAAATAAAATCCAAAAAGCAGAGACTCCTGCTACAAGTCTGCACGGTAGTGGTCTTTCTTCCCATCTGGTCACAACAACATGGACATGGTCAAGAAATATATATTAAAAACATAACTAAAACTTCTTCTCTTTTTATTCCAAATCTTATTTTAATGACATACTGCAACAATGCACTTAGCATTTGTACTCTGATTTTGTATGTGATAAACAGAATTGAATTTTAACATAAAAAGTCCAGGTGCTACAATGATGATCTTGCCAATCTATACATTTCTTTAAAGGGATAGTTCACCCCAAAATGAAAATTCGGTAATCATTTACTTACTCTCATGTTGTTACAAACCTGTATGATTTTTCTTTGTTCTGATGAACACAAAGGAAGATATTTTGAGAAATATTTGTAATCAAACCATTCGTGTACCCCATTTACTTCCATAGTATTCTTTATCCTACTATGGAATTAAATGGGGACCACGAACAGTTTGGATACAAACATTTCTCAAAATATCTTTCTTGGTGTTCATCAGAACAAAGAAATTTATGCAGGTTTGTAACAACATGAGAGTAAGAAAATAATGACAAAATGTTTATTTTTGGGTGAACTATTCTTTTAACAAAGACTTGGAGAACATTAAAGTTACATAAAAGTTGGTCATTACACACCCTCTGTTTCATCTTCTGAAAGTTCAGAGTCACTATTGTATTCATCTGAATCACTTTCCAAGTTTACTTCTGTTCCAGTCAAAACATGCAAATAACAGTTCTTTGTGTGCTTTCGTATTCTGTTGATGGCTTGTGTGTTCTTCTTGGCTAAGCTCTGTAGACCTTGGATTCCTTCTTTACTCAGGCCCCACATCTCACCTTATATACAGGGATAAAAACAACTTTATTACAGACTTTTAGAAACATACTGGTAAGTATAATGCATGCCAAGTGTAACATACTTGATGTGGTCCTGCAAAGCTGGGATGACATCTCTTTCAGGGTGTCTGCACGGGTGCAAAGAGATGTCCAATGTTTTTCCATCTCAGTAATGAGAATCTTCTTCTCTTCCTCAAGCCTCCTTACTGCCATTACCATGTCAAATGCCTTCCTTTTTGTCCTTAGACCTACAGAGTCTGTAATACATAAAATCAGCTTATTTTAAGATTTCTTGATATTCCAGATAATGTAAGAAAACCTTTAAATACTATGTTTTCTTACATTATCTGGTCTAACATCAATGAAAGATTGTGTGCTACTATGAGACTTATTTCACATCGTCAATGGATTTATGTACATACCATTGTGTGGAAGCTGCCATGGCCAAATGATGTCATCTGAAAGAACGGTGTCCAAATCCAGGTTTTCTGCATTGGGAACCATGGCGTTATATTGAACCACCACAGAATTTAAAAGCGTCTTTTCCTCCCTGATCTTTCTGCGTATCCGGGCACGACCCTTGCAGCCATCATTGTCTTTATAAAGACGTTGTGATCTCCTTTTAATACTGGTGACCAGCTCCTCAATTCGTCTGGCCACAGCAGCAACATCAGAATCAGTTGAGGATGTTGTCCCTGATAGGAAGAGAAGTAGGAAATTTGCTTCTTTATTTTAGGCGTATGGTCCAGTGAACCTAAACATTATTTTCTGCAACTTAGTGGCTACCCTAAAGTATAAGGCTTTGTACCATACAAGTTCAAGGCTATGTGTATTTGCAACAAACAAAAGCTTGATGAGAAATTCAAAAGGTGGAAGCAGTATATCAAGTTGAACATTATACCTTCTGCCCACTCATTGACATCAGTGATCCAGCCCTGCAGTTGATCATCTGTGACTGCCATTTCAGTTTTCATGATCTCCAGGCTCTGCAACTGTCTTTGCAGGGCTATTGTGGCCTTCAAAACAAACAACAAATGACAATGAAGCTACATACAGCACTCACTTAATATACTGTACAGGGACAATAGACCCCTTCACAGTTCACGCCACAGGCGATTCCCACTGCGCATGTCGGGGTCAGAAAAGTAGATTATGTTGCCTATTATTCGGTATCGTCAAAAATGCCTACTTGTGTCGTGGGCTTTGAAAATCGCACCAGGTCTGCTGTTAAATTTTTCGGGATTCCTGCAGAATCTCAAAAACAAAAAAATACAACATCTGTGGCTGCAAGCAATTAAATGTGCAGACTGGGACAATAAAAAGATCAAAGAGGCTTGTGTTTGTAGTGCTCACTTCATTTCAGGTAAGTCATCATTTTTCAGCCCTGTTACATTAAACTAGAAAGCCTAAATGGTATGAACAGTTTGACCCAGTGCTGCGCGCGCACCCGATAGTCATTCAATGTTTACAAACCTTGAAGGGGTCTATAATATATGGCAATTCCATGAAAAGTGGAACATTTTGTCGCATATACAATGTCAATATAATGCCACGGTATCTGCTTGATAATGATTACAGCAGGTTTCATGCAAAATACAAAATACGCACACAAATATAAATATATATATTGTGTATATACACACACACAATATATGTGATGCCACTATATTTTACAATACACAATAAATGCATAAGTGGTTACTGGTGTCTTTACCTTTTGATATCGGCGGGCAAGTGTGGAAGCCAAGTTGCTCATCTTTTGCTGATTCCAGCGCATGGCCATGACTGTGAGCATGTCTGTGCGTACTGCAAACAAATAAGCTAATTATTATTCTTGATAGTAGAGGTAGGTGAAAAACTGTGCAGACCTGCTGAACACGGTATAGAGGTAAAGAACGCTGTAGCAGGACAGCAGGTGAGTATGGTAAGGTACACAAATGGAATAGAGAACTGTAGCAGGACAGCAGGTGAGTATGGTAAAGTACACAAATGGTATAGAGCACTATAGCAGGTACATGTAAATGTACTGCAGCTTGAACACTTCTAACAGCAGTATGAGAAAGGCAAAGTATTGCATTAGTTTGCAGCTGTATCTTGTATCATTTTATTAAAATAGTGCAGTGTGGTTACCTTACCTGCTTTTGCCATGTGCTTAGTGGTAACAGCAATTCTTGAAAGGAAGGCATTACACTGCTCCACCTCCTCCCCAAGAGTCAAACCAGCCCCCTCCTGGTACGCCCCACTCCATTTTACCTTCAAAAATAAAATAAATGAATCTAAGATGCAACAATCTTAGGTTTGGACAAAGAAAATCACGTGGACAGTGAAGTAAAAAAAAAATCACATGGATTTTCTTACCTCGCATTTGAAGTCATGGGCTTTAGCATGAAACACTGAAAGAAACGGCTTCATTGAGAGCAGATCCTGAAGCTCAGGGCATTTCTCACTCACTCTTTTGAGGTAAGGCCAATACTTGCACGCAACATCCATAGCAAAGAATTTCACTGGCTTACAAGCCATTTTTTTCTGGAGGTACAGAGGGTAAGCAAAAACCTCCCCCCTGAACATATTAAGGGCACAAAGAAGAACACCATGTCGACAAACGGCAAGTTCTAGGCCCTCCTCATCTACTTTGCTGGAAGACTTCTGTGATGTTTCTCGTGCCGCTGACCACTGTCCCCCACAGACACCTCTTCCAGAGATCTAAAACATGGAAGATGGTTAACAGTCCAAACCAAATCCTATGTAGGAGTTGGTTTTTTGGATGTATATATAGTGATGTTTTTGCCAATTTACATGGTTGGTCGAGGAATGGACATAGTCCACGAATCTTTCTACATCATCGTCCTTGGCTATGAAGACACCATTAAAGATGGACTGTTCCTCTGATCTAAATAAAGAGACACATATTGCCTTTTAATATTCATATGATTTTTATTATGATTTTTAGCAAAGTAAACTTTAGTAAACTAAACACTATGGGGCGGTTTCCCATACAGGGATTAGACTAGTCCTAGACTTAATCCCTTTTAAGAGCTCTCCAAACTGAAAACAACTTGCACTGACATATCTTAAAATACATCAGTGTCCTTTGTTTCACCTCAAAATGCACACAGGTAATGTTTTTAGTAAGGCATGTTTGTTAAAACTAGTTATATTTCCTAATTAAACTAAGGCCTAGTCCTGGATTAAGCTAATCGTGGTCCGGGAAACCACCCCTATATTTTTAAGTACCTTGCTGCACTCTTGAATCTATAGTGCTTACGGTTCCCATCAACAGAGACCGCAAGCATGTTTGGGGTGCATGCTGGGCAGTTAAAGTGGTCTTCCCGAAAGACTTTGTCCACTTCGAAACGGACAGCCTCCCACTCCAAAAAGCTTTTTCTGAAGCTGTCTGCTATGATCTTTCCAGTCTGTTTCAAAAGAGAACAGTAAAAGAGAAACTGATAAAACACTTTTTTACCTTTAACATTGAAATAAGATCCACTAAAATAGAAAAACACTGGGATGTGCGTACTACTTTTGTGACCTCTCATAATTAACATCAAAGGATCAGCGCCAAAGGCCCTGTGATTATTGTGCTGACACGTAGTGCTTAATGCATTTGTGGCCGGACCCGTGTTTTTATCCTGTCTCGAGTGTCCTTCGCCGTGCCCACTCCCCTGTCTTTATCCCATACTTTCCTATCTCCTTTACTGTCCTGTCCCAATAATAGCAAGAAAGCCCCTAAAATATATTTTAAATGAATAAATAAACATCAAAAGAAAAGAACCTGAAAGAAAACCTTACAGTCTCTAGCCAAAGAAATGTTTCCAAATGAACATTTCTGTGATCAGATCAAATGATGTTTATACACCTGTGACAAAGGGTCTGAATTTACACAAGTGAATTTACACATCTTTTCCCTAAACAGTGTAAATGTTCATGTGTACTTTTGATCTCATACTATAATTGTGAGTTACTTAAAGATTGTCACCACAAATACTTACACGGCCAAAGCGGACAGTTCGTTGATCTAGCATTCTAAGAAATGCCTGGCTGGACATCCCGGGTGCTGCCATCTTCAACTCCTCAAAGGAAAATAGGATGTCTGTAGCATACACTGTGGAAAATTGAGAAGTAGCGGGCCAATAGTCATTATGGACCAGCTCATCCACGCCAGCACTCCATGTGGCTTGGCATACCTCACATTTCAACTCTGGCAAGTTGAGATCATATCGGCCTGGGAAAAGGAAAAGAAATATTACTAGCTTGGTTTACATTAAACTTACTGCATCTGATCTGATATTCACATGAATAAAAACTCAGCTTAAGAATATGAATATCTGTGTTTGTTTCCATCAACTGTGTTAAAAATCACACTAAGTTTTCAATACTATGGACTAAACAAATGAGCTAAGGCAGGAACTGACAAGATTAATAATCACAGAACTGGACAGGCAAGGGGCTGAGACAGGAACATGAACACATTGCA
The DNA here is from genome assembly GCF_030506205.2 of Paramisgurnus dabryanus. Taxonomy (NCBI): domain Eukaryota; kingdom Metazoa; phylum Chordata; class Actinopteri; order Cypriniformes; family Cobitidae; genus Paramisgurnus; species Paramisgurnus dabryanus. The sequence continues at coordinate 5,134,593 of NC_133351.1, forward strand.
GGTATAAATAAAGGAGCACAAGACCAGAAAGTAGACAAAGGGAACACAGGAAGTAACACAAAGACCAGACATGATAGATAGTGGAACATCACAAGACAGCATATTACATCATGTCAGATGAGTGTGTTTCAGAAATTGCTGATCTACTGGATTATAACATATAAGCATGACATATGGATAGTGTGTAGACATAGGGTCAGGCTTTAGCGGAAGTGATGCCCATCCCCAAAGTTCTCCTTACCATTCATTGTAACCACAGAAATGGGTTTTCCAGTTATGACACTTAAACTCTGAGGACAGCTACATATTCTCCCTGGCATCTCCATGGGTACAAGACACACTTGATAAAAATATACATATATGAGAATAGTTATAAGGATAGAAGATAAAGGCCAACATATGTATTTACTGTAAGCTTTAAAAGACCAGATATTCTTCATGGCTTCATTGCCTGATCAGAAATTATTTATTTATTGTTTAAGTTTGCCAGGTGATAACTGGAATAAACAAATGAGAAAATGTGACCCTCAAAAACTACCACTTACCACACTGGGTAAGAACCTTCTCCACATAACAGGATGTCGGAGGCAATGGCTGAAAGAAACCATCTGTAATTGAGTCCCTGTTGTGGAAGACTTGAGCCTTGTGGATGCTGATGTCACAACGGGCACAGAGGAAGGGGTGTGGTCGACACTCACAACAGTGGATCATAGCTGGACTGAGGTAACATTTCTGGCAGACTGGACTTGCCACATGCTGCTTAGCCACCATTTTATCCACCAACCGGGGTCTCACTTTCTCCCACCACCCTGAGACAAGACTTTTTCTTACTGACCAATCACTGGAGGCTTGCAGTGGTTTTTCTTGGTCATCAAAACCTTCACCCAGTGAGTGCTGTAGCACTTGTAGGAAATTCTCTGTTAAAACAATGAACAGTATTTAAAAAGAACAGGTTATTAAACAAAAGAGAATATCGCTGAACAACATTCATTCTGAAGTTTGTAATAACTGTGTTATCTATCGTATTACATACAAATATGAAATGTGTATTACATTCCTATTATTAATGAACGTACTGTTTTACAGTGCAGGGACAATATAGGACATACCAGCGTTTATGTGAGAAAAGTCATCAGTCATTTCCACACTGGTTTCCGGAGCACTGGAAAGGGAAACATCAGTCTTTCCAGTTTGTCTGTGGCTAAGACCAGCTGTAGCAGAAAAAAACATCTTAAGAATTTAAAACCTACATGGCTGCCTTTCAAATATAATGACACAAAGTTTTAGCATATTGTTTTTGCTTATAGTATGTATAGTAAGTATGTAGAATTTTACCCATATTTACATATATTTTCTAATTCACACCCATGACTTAGTGACATGTTTATATATCATTTCAAAAGGTAAACATAGATCTAGAGAGATCTTAATTAACATGAATGAAAAGAAGGTCTTACCTGCTTGCTTTCTGGAGAATCTTGGCCTCCCATAAACAATGTTCCCTTCACTGTCCCTCTTAATCCACTTCACAGTTGGAGGCTGGATGGATGATGCCTTTTGTTGCATGCGAGGCTGGATGGATGATGCCTCTTGTTGCATGCTGGTGACCACATGCAGCCTTTGGAGTTCATCCATGTCTTCTGCCTGGTTGACAAGACAGTTGATCTCGTCCAAAAGTTGGTTCCGCTTAGGATCTGACATGGCGCACAGAACAAATAAAAGTGCACAGGGACAAACACACCACTAAGAGAAGAGAGGGGAGAATAGATAGGGAGAGAGAACAATACAAAAACGAAAACAGGGAAAATGACAATACAAACGTGGCTCTTAAAAGTGCCTTTTGTAGTCAGCTACTAATTATTAGATGAAACATTGAATTTAAGAACCTGTTGAAAAAGAGAAAGATAAATCGGTACAGAATTGATAACTAAACTACACTACACATAAACAAACACACAGAGTATAGATTGTGTTTACATGTTGTCATCAATAATGCCTCAAGCCATGGATATGTATAGCACCATGCGCACATATAATAAGGTTATATTATGTCCATCTCAATGTCACGACATCACACAGTGCGCTAAAATATTACCCAACAACAACAGCAACAACTTTATGATATGAGCTGATTGTTTTTGATAAAGTAAGACCTAATATATCTAATTCTAGATTGAGTCCAATACTTACGCATGAAAATAGAAAATCGCAATGGTGCTTGGGATCGTCGCGCGCATGAGGTGTCACCGCTGAAGTAGCTGATTGGCCAACGTGAAATAGGGTAAGAGGCAGGAACAATTATTATTATTATTACGGTTGTTGTTGTTACTATAATAATAATAATTATTATTATTATTATTATTATTTATCATAAAGCATTATTACAAATATACTGGGCAAATAGTTTTTTTATCAAATTAAATTTGATTTGCAGCCACTGCGTGCGTCAAAATCTGACGTTATTGGTCGGTCTATTTTCATGCGTATAATATAATAATAATAATAATAAAAATAATAATAATCATGATTAAATTATTAATATTATTATTAGTTTCTGATTGGACGTTTGGATCTGTTGGAGGCGGAGGATGTACGAACAGAAATGAAATCTAAACGGTAGAAAATATAATTCGATATCATTAAACTTCGTTAGTTGTTACGGTTATATCAAAGCATTATTAAAAAATATACTGGGCAAATCGTATTTTATCAAACAAAATTCCGATATGCAGCCACTGCGTGCGTCAAAATCCGACGTTAAGGGTCGGTCTGACCCATTAAAAAGTCTATCTGTAGCCTAAAACCTGGTGTGTTTTCCGCAAGGAAATACAAAAATCTAGCAAAGTTATTATCATTATTATTATTACGAAATTTCCACCACAGACGGCAGATTCGTTGGTTGACCCCCGGCCGCGTCAAAATACGAAGATGGGGGATTTGCATTGAAGTGTATAGTCGGCCATCTACGTTGAAAAGCAACGCAAAGGGGGTACCTTTTACCTCGGATGTCGACGCCAGGGGGCAATGACCAAACGTCGATATGTAACGATGTGGGGTGAGACTGTGTTGGTATTCCTGTGGGCGGAGTTTAGTCAAAAACTGTTCTAGTGACGTCATTAAAGCAGGAAGTAGAGGGCTGTAGTCCAAACCGGCCATTCCCTGTATAAAAGGCGAATTCTGTTAAAGAAAAATATCGCCTGGCAGTGAACTTTGAGCTTTAACATTTTACAGGTATTATTTATGCTATTATAGCAACATTACACACTAACTAGGGTTTAAAAAAGTGGGATCTGAAAGAAGGTGACCTTTAACATCCAATGGTATACAGAAATTGTTGACTGAATGGTTCTGTGGAGTTAGATGTTTTCGGTACTGATCCTGTGCTATGCCCACTGCAGACATATTTAATCATTGACTTATTTAAATACTCTTGCAAAACTAGTTTTTATTATTGCGTCTATTATTTGATATAAAAAAGGAAACAATAATTTGGGAAACAATAAAAAGTAATATAACACTGGTACCAAAGGTCCTCAGTCCTCCTTCATTTATAACAGTTTAGTAACATAAACACTATCATGATTGTCATGTTGACTTCAAGAGACTAAATATATGCCCCAAAAAATGCTGGGTTATTTTCAACCCATGTTGGGTAAAAAAGGGACAAGCCCAGCCTTTGGGTTAAATTAACCTTGAAAATATGACCCCCATTATTTTTCCCACACTTTTTCTTGAAAGCCTAATGTTGTGCACAATGCTTGCTTAACCCATTATCCATACGCTGCAACAAGTATTAGGAAATGTAAACATGTATGCATTTAAAATACTGAGATTCTGTCAACTGCAAACTGTTAGTTGTCCTAAAATAGTGAACTGAATATAAATTTCATATCTGAAAGATTGATTTATTGTGATCATACACAATCAAAGACAGTACAGAACAAAAATATGTTATTTCAACAATGTACAGGTTTTCCTAAGACTTTTTCATCAAATATCTAAAACTAAAATTACTAGTTTGTTTATCAATTCTTACCTCCCTCCATCAAACTCACCATATCTCATTTCTCCTTCTCTTTCCCTGCTTTGCACAAAAAAATCAGATCAGGAGCCACAATCTAGTCAAAATAAGATTATCGATATTAGATACTTTAGGTTTGTTTTTCGTCATATTTCACAGCGTACTGTACCTCAATCACGTCACCTGGCCTTCTGTGTGTGGGGCAGCATGAGCCCAATGGTCATTAAAAATGACCTCAATGCATCCCAATGACCATTGACAGCCCAAATGCCAACAATTAATAAACACAAGTCATCCATCATTAATTCACTAAAAAAAGTCAACTCGTAGAAACAGTTTATTAAAATAAATAAGTTCAATTTTAACTTGATATTTATACTGGGCCCAGTAGATTTGATTTACACTGGGGCATGTGCCCCAGTAAAAGGGGTTTAGTGATGTTTCTCAAAGAAAAAGTGTTTTTTTTTTTTTTAAGAATAATTTCTTTTAAACCTTTTCATAATCTAAAGAACTTTAAGTGAAACAGAAAGGTTCTTCCGATGATAAAGGTTCTTTTTGGAACCATTCAGCCAAAACTTATTCTTCACTGGCAAAGTGTAGTAGCACCTATATTTTGAAGTGTATTTGCTGCCCCCTTGTGGCATACTGTCTAGACTAAAGTGGAAGATTTTATGCTATATTTTCACAGTAAGGACAAACACAGACTTCACAGCAGCACAGAAACGCCTATATGAGACTTCAGTATTTTTTTGACTTGAATGACACCTCAAATCTCACGTCTTGATAAGGAAAGATTTCTTATTAGTTTTCTAAGCACTCGCATTTTTTTAGCAAATGGAAAAATACTTGACAACAGCTCCTGAAGATGAATGTCCAGTGTCAGCTAAATCTCTAAAATATGCATGAGCTTTTAAAGCAAGAGCAAATTAGGTAAGGATTTGGTAAGAATCTTACCGAATTTGCTCTTGCTTTAAAAGCTCATGCATATTTTAGAGATTTAGCTGACATGGGACGTTCATCGGTAGAGGGAAAATTTCAGCATTCTTTTAGATGAGCAGAAAAAATGCTGCACACAGTCCACATAGCTGAAAATATCAACATGACAAAAATATTAAATTTCCTTTTAAGAAGAAAGAGGTCAGGGTTATTAACCAGATATATATTTAGATTTCTAAATATCAAATATTTTGTGTTAATAGCCATTGCTTATTATGAACAGGCAATAACATAATGCATGTAAAATATTTTTGCAATCCTCACTACTTAAAAATAATGCAAAATCTTACTGTCAGAAAAATTATCAAATTAAGGTCCCTTTCTGTCAATGGGGCAGTACTTTTCAAAAAAGCAACTTTGCAGCTCATATTAGTACCTAAGAGATATAAAATGGTACCAAATGTACACATCTGTACCTAAATGGTACATTTATTTATTTCAAAATTGAGCATTTTAAAAGATACTGTCCCAGTGACCTCATGAGACCATTTTTTATTTTTTCTGACATGGCTGCCATACTCAGTACTCCCACATCTTTTGTATTTTATTTGCACTGCTGCCTTGAACATATTTGTCTTGTGTTGTGTGTAGTGTTCAATCCTTGTTAGACTATTTATATTAACTTTATTGTATAAAAGTTATTTGTGACTGCACTGTAAGGACTGTAAGGACTTGAATCATAGGCCTGGTTTCACAGACAAGGCTTAGCTAAAGCCAGGACTAGGCCTTGGTTAAATTAAGAAGTTTAAGGATCTTATGTAAACATGCCTTACAAAAGGACGTTAGTGGTGTGCATCTTGAGACAAATCAATGGCAATTGCATATTTTAAAATCTGTCAGTGCAAGTTATTAGTTGAGACTCCTAGAAAATGTGCTTAAGTCTAAGACTAACCTTAACCTTTGTCTGTGAAACAGGGGTTTATGTCTTAAAATTTAATCCTGTACCAATTTAAAAACTGGTTCAAATTTAACACGCATGACAGGCACTGTTCCTAGCAAGTAGTTACAAAACAATAACAAGAAACGTTTTAAAGGTGGGGTGCATGATCTCTGAAAGTCAGTGTTGATATTTGAAATCACCTAAACAAACACGCCCCTACCCCAATAGAATCTGGACCTTCTTTTGATAGACCGCCCCACACATACGCAACCCAGGCAATTATGTCTGTTAGTAGACACGCCCCTTACTGCTGATTGGCTACAAGTGTGTTTTGGTACTTGGCCTGCCTCCCTTTTCCAAAGAGTTTTTCAAAAATCATGCACCCGCCTTTAATTGATCAATAAATTTGACCAAAAATTGCAATAGACAGACAGACAGACAGACTATATAGCAATATAGCTAAATGGACTGGTATGATACAATAAACTATTAAGTAATAAGTAAGATGTCCTCAGAGTATGTGAAGTTCTTTCTTAAAATATCATATAGATAATTTATTATAGCATGTTAAAATTGCCACTTTGTTGGTGTGAGCAAAAGTTTTTGTTTTTGGGTGTGTATTTTAAAATGCAAATGAGCTTATTTCTGCACTAAATTGCAGTGCCATGGTTGGATAGTGCAGATTAAGGGGACATTACAAGGGGAGCCCGAAAAATTTCACATGCTTGCAGAAAATGGTTTACCAAAACGAAGTTACTGGGTTGATATTTTTCACATTTTCTATAGAAGCACTGGGGACCCAACTATAGGACTTAAACATGGAAAAAGTCAGATTTTCATGATATGTCCCCTTTAAGTAGTATTCTAAATCTGCAGCATTATGCTATTTTGCATATGTAGACTGTATTAAGGTAAACATTTTATTGGTGCTTTACTTTTGGTACATGTTTACACCAAATTCTGATGCGGATATGGAAAGGAAGGCTGAATTTTTCCCAGGTTAAACGTAAAGAGGGTTATATCACAGTGGAGGAACTGTGCTACTAAATTGTGTATAGCTGATCCATTACTAATCTATCCAGACTCATTACCCCAAAATATTTCCTTAAATTGTTTTTCTTGTCTACTCTGAGTTTTTCCTCCCTGACAGACTTTCATCTGTCTTTTATTTGGATGATAGAGACGCAGTACTGCTCTTGAATCCCACTGGCCAGGCTGGCCGTGTGCCTGTCAGTGATGGTGGCCGCCTGCTTTTAAAGTGATCTCCTCCTGCCATGTGAATCCAAGCATGACATGATTTCAACATTCCATTAGAGCAAATGCGTCAGCACAGACATGGAGGAGTACAGGAGTTATTATCACAACCTGTCGTTACTCAGTCCAATCGCAATAAAGGAGACAGTGTGTGTGACGCAGTGTATGTGGAGGATTGTTTTAGTGTACCCATACTGCCATAAAGAAATCCCAGCCTGGATAAAAGATACAGACTGTCAATCAAAGTGATGCTGGAATATGTCACAGTGGTAACATCTGGAAGATATTCTGGTGTTAGATTTACAAGAGTTGGAGATGTGCAAATGTCAAAACTGCTTGATATTCAAGAATTACTGTGGTTTTAAACTCTCTTCAGTTCACATGATGGATGAAGAAACTGTCCAAACCTACCAAGATTCTGCAGCTGTCCAAGTTGTTAAAGGGTGATGGGCAATTCAAACAGTGGTGACATTAGACAACCTGTAAACAAAGCAGATCAAAAGTCAGGATGGGCAGACAGGTAATGACACGTATGGATGTTTGTGTCTTGTTTTATGGTGGGGTTTTCACCTTACAGCTCCAGGTTTTTGTGGCCTGGGTGGAGAAACACTTTTTGAGATCTCATTATCTAGACTAGAGATGCACCGATGTGAAATTTCTACCGATAGCCGATTATTCAGGCTTATATCTGCCAATACCAATAGTTTGGTGGCTATATTAACTTGCATTAACTAAATTCTGAAGATAAAATTTTCTGAATGTTATTCATTCATATAATGACCATTAATATTGAACAGTAAACAAGTGTTGTTTCTTTACATTTTCTATATGTTCTCTTTTGATTGACAGGATATATCGGCCATGACTATCGGCTGTTTTTCACCAAAAAATAAGGGAAAAGAAAATATAAAGAAAAAAGATAAATAATATAATATAATATAATATAATATTTTTTTATTTTTTTATTTTTTATTATATTATATTATATTATATTATATTATATTATATTATATTATATTATATTATATTATATTATATTATATTATGCATCAGTGGTATTACAGAAAAAGGTCATCATAATATTTCAAAAATATTTCATTTTTCTTATGCAAAAAAATCTACAACTATGGCATTTGTAGTTATAGTTAATACATGTGTTAAGGTTATTGGTAACACTTTACATTATTGTTTGTTAATATTGGTTATGCATTAGCTAACATGAACTAAAAATAAACAATTCACTTACAGCATGTTTTCATCTTAGTTAATGTTAATGTTAGCATTTACTAATATTTTTTATTTATTAAGTTGTATCTGTTAACATTAGTTAATGCACAATGAACTAACATGAATAACTGTATTGGCATTAACAAATATTAATAAATGCTTTACTGATGTTAACAAATACCTATTTAAAGTGTTACAATGTTATTAATTTCTTTAAAAAAAAAATGCTATACTGTTTCACAGTCAACAAACCAGTATCATTCATGTATCATTCATGCACAGAAGCATAATTCACAATGTAAATATTTGTGTTTTTTTCCAGCTAGTGACTAACTTTAACTTTGTCCACTAGGGGGCAGAATTGGAATTGACTTTTACACAATTTGTTACACAAAGTCAAAGAAAGACGACTATCAATATGACTAAGTTTAAGTCATGCAGAGATGAGTCAACAATTGTATAACTTATCTTGAGCTTTCTTGAGCGAGAAGGTAATGACTTGCTCCTGTTTCCTAAAACTAAATGTTTGCATTTTAAATCTTCACACAGAGACCTGGCCTACTGAGTAAACACCTTTAAAGACGAACAACGTCAGGTCTGTGTTCTTGTTGACCAGGATGTGCAGCTTGCTAAGGGATTAACTATTAACCAAATTAGGCAGGGTTGGCATTAGTTATATTTTAAAATAAGAATTTGAAAATAACGTTAATTATTTAAAATGGTTTAGATTTTCTCTTTAAAGCAAAATACAATTATTTGTGTTAGTCTTAGCGGGACATGTTAGCTTAAATATTGTGTTATGTAAGTTTTTGGGTGCCTCCCTGTCAACGCAAGTTTGGTACAAAAAACATCACACCTGTAATCTGAACCTGCGCAGCTGTTTGTGTGTAAAGAATGATGCTGTTACTTGTTCAGGCACGACTACACATTCTTTGAAATTGTAATACATAGTTTCCAGGCTATGTAGGGTCACAATATTTTTGGAGATACAGTTTATCTCTACCATTTTATGATGTAATGGTTTCTTTAAAAGAGAGAATTTTTATTTTAAATCGGGATTTTAACATTTTGAATGGTCAAACACTTCATGAACTATCCTCAAGTCAAAAATTAAAGATTTGCTTTTTTTTCATGTTAAAACTTACTTTATTATAGTCACATATTTTCTTCTTTTATCCTTTAACTAGCACCTTATTTTACTACCACATTTTTGTTTGATGTTATAATTGTTTTAAAGCTTTGACAACAGAAACTCTTTTCTTTCTCCCTCTTCCTTTCTTTTTCCTACAGTCTGCAGTTATATCTTCCTGGCTTTCTCCTTCAGTCTGGCTTATATTCAAAGAAAGGATCAAGAAGCATCAAGATTAATTGAATTAACTGCATTACTTCACCTCAGTCTGTACAGAGGTCATTTACCGGTTCTGAAATGAAGCTGTGTCCAGAGCAGATTTAGATGGGATTTGCAGTGGTTTTATTTATTTGACTCGGCTCTATAATAAAATATCGCTTCCCAAGAAGGTATTATGTTTACTGGAAATTAACCTGCACTTAGAAAAAAAGTACAAAAGTTGTAAATGGGATGGTACCTTTTTAAAAAGCCCTAATATGTACCATTTTGGGAAACCAGTATGCAGGGATGTGCAGTATTTTTGCTATTTTTTTGCTATTTTGATACAAAATAGTATTTTGAAATTTGCATTTGATAGGATTAATTAAATGCCTTCGTATTTTGTAACAAAATACTTTAGTGTTTTGTATTTTTAAAATGTAAACATAAATCTCTTTTCTTTGACTAAAACAAACACACGGATTGTAGGCAAGAATTTACTTCCTGGGATTGGTGATGTAGTAAACACCGACATTATCATAATTCCTCCCGCTTTGGACTCACGGCCTGTAAATTAACTCTAACCGAATCTTTCAAACATGGTAAAGAGCGTCACATTTCCGGCTGACGTCAGAGGTAATCAGGCCAATCACAACGTACAGATTAGCTGGCCAATCAGGGACACAACGCTTTATGCATTTCAGGAAGAGAGTGAAATCTGAAGTTACAAAATGTACGGTATGTGAAAAATGTTTGTTAACCACAAACCACGGGAACACATTGTATTATACCAAATACACAAAATAACGTTGTTTTTTATCAATGAAATAGGTGCTCTTTAAGTATTATGGTGCAAACAACAAAAACATTTATGACATGCAGGTCTTAGGAAATTAAAATACATTTTAATGTATTTTTTTCCAACCCTGGCAGTATGTACCTTACGGTACAAAAGTGTACTTTTTAAAAAGGTACCACCCCAGTGACATCTTTTTGTACCTTCTGGTATTTTTTTTTTTTTTTTTTGAGAATGCATTTCGAAAATCTTGAAAACAACAAAGAGAAAACAAAAGTTTTTGGTTCCTTTGTATTTACCTTTAAGGTTGCACTATCAAGTTTCATCATGCTCTCAAACTCTCATGTTTGAAACGTACAGAAACAAACGTAAGCCACAATTAACAGTCAATAGTTTTACATTGTTTCCGTTAAGCCATCTTTGAAGAAAATTACAGTGACTGCACCCAATTAAAGCCTAATTCAAAGTGTCAATTTAACTTATTGAAAGGTTTTAGTAAAGTGCTGAAACTTTTAATCTCTCTCATTCAGAGTTAATCTAACACACACCCTGTCTTATAATATACACCAACATGCTGCAACGTTTTTTTTTACCTTATCATGTGCACGTGAGTTAAGGAAAGTACAAAATACCTGCAAATGATCAAATAAAAAAGCAATACATTTTTTGACAAAATATCAATACTTTATCCTAACTTTGTCCTGATGATGTATGATTCAAAAATAGCACCAAGACCAAAACTTTGTAAATGAGACCTCTAGACCAGGGTCCCATATCCAAAATCATCTATACCCCTCATTCACTATTTCCTATATAGTTGATGGCCTGTACCACAATGAGTCAGAGTGCATTTATTGTCATTATACAAAACAGTGTTCCTCTAGGAACGTTGTGCTAACACAACACATGACAAAGGATTACAAAAACAAACTGTACATACAGTAACTGTAAATGTGACTCTACTGTACTGTACTGTAATATTTAATTATATTAAATAAACTAATACAAAAAGGCTAAAATTAGAAAAAAAAACAGGATATAAGATATGAGAGCAGCTGACATTAGATTATTTACAAGATGTACAACTTTGACATACAAAAACCAGTCTGTTGTGATTTGTCCATTTTTACAATGTCCATATAGGGAGATACACAAAGCAACTTAATGCCTTAGATCAAAAGATTAAATAATAAGTTATCTCAAAAATTACACTTAGTCACTAATGTATTTTATAAAACCTGACATTGGGTTAGACTAAATGTTTGTGGATTAGAGTAAGACAAAATAATATTTGAATATAAAAATCTTGTGTTTTACAGAAGATAAAGAGGAAAATATTTTCATTTTGAACTAACCTTTTAAAGTGGAAGATGTCGTATAATTAAACATTTTATTTAATTCAATCGGGTATATGATTAAATTAATAGAATAAAGCACTGAAAACTCCTGTTAGTCTATGAAGGAGTAACAAATGAACAATTAATTTCTAACCTGGGCGTTTTACTTCTGTTTAATTCCTAAAGACCATGAATTAAAAAACTAAAATTGCTCCAAAAACTAGTAACATTATTTAAAAAAATTGTTTGAAGTTTGCTTTGGCAGCATCTCCGTGTTTTCACTCTGGCTCGGTCAAATCTGTTTGCTTTTGTGCTTAACTTGGTCAAACAGATAAGTTAAGCGTGTAGATGCATTTCCTAAAACAACATTTAAATAGTTAAGGCCAATGAAGAGGGAGTATATGGTCATTTCGTGTCATTGTACCAACAAAATGCTTTACACTCCTTAACCAAAGATCCACCAAAAACACACAAAATAACATTTTAAATTATTAAATTGGTATATTGTCAAGGTGTGGATAATGCTTGTAATTTAAATGGTCAATAAGCTTTTTCCAAAGGGTCTTTCCTGGCTCAGTTTATCCAGCACATCCTAGTGCACAACTAATTAAACTAATTCAGTTTTTCCAAATGTGTTGACGCGATGGGAAACTAAATTGGGAGTAACTAATTTAGGTCATAATGCAACAACTTTTAAGGCGTGACGGCACAGTTATTATCTTAATAGTATCTCTTAAGGTAGGTTATTTGTTTCAACACGTAGCAATGTCAAAATGTTACATCACTGCTTTGTTAATATGACATTGTGTGCAAACAGAGATTTATAACCAAGTGAACTGAAGTATTAATCAAAGACTGATTCATTTTAGTTAATGGGCTTGCCCAGATGATTCATGTGAACCAGTTAAAAATGAAATGATTCACATGCCCAAAATATTTTTTTCACCCTTTAAATAATTATAAGGCAGGGTTTTTGTTTCTATAGATATATATATATCTGTAATTGTGCGTTATATATTTATTCTAGGGCATAAAAGAGAGGACAAATATCTTTCGGTTTCCACTCTCTCTCCAAAGTAAAGTCTGAACTGATAAAAGGCAATGAGTCAGTTAATCAGGTTCTGCAAGTTCATTACTTTGCTGTTTTGATAAGTAATCAGTTACAAGTATTACCGGTAAACCAGCAATAGTGTAACTAAAAAATCCACCTACAAATAAATAAGAGTCCTAAAATCAATTCAGAAAAAGAAATAAACCTACACTTAACATTTATTATAATATCCGGATCTACACTACACTGAGGTACTGTGGATGGATTTTTCTACGCTTTCTTGTTATCTCATTTCAGAGAGTTTACACATTTCAAGCACGCAAGTTCTCCACATAATCTATCATAAACAGTACCATTTTTAAGCAGAGACATAAGGATAAAGGCAACTGTTTAAATTTGACACAATTCATTTTTATCTTAGATCTTTTCCTAGACTAAAATGCTTGACCTGGCTTAATTTAAAAACACCTTATACTGACATACAGTATAACATACATCAGTGCCATTGTTTTGTCTTAAGATGCACAACACTGTTTTTTGTAAGGTTTGTTTAAAAACTACTCAAATGTCTTAATATAACTAAGGGATAGTCCTGAATTATTCTAAACCCTGTCCGGGAAACCACCCATTTATGTCTTCATAATAGTTACTTCCCTTAATACTGTAATTACTATAATTTGAACATTACCTTTAAACACAGCATTTAACACTGATATATATATTAGTATTACGCAGCATCTGCAAGTGCTACACTGATTTGGGGCAGTTTTCGTCTAGTGGTTAGAGAGTCTTGGGGCTGTTTACTCTTGGTATTAAGATGTGTTTTCATCGATCGGATCACAAGTGGACGAGAGAGACACATTACGTTTACACCTGGTATTTAAATCCGTCTCTTTTGTCCACTTTCGACCGCATCTGTCCTGAATACTGTGAGGGGGTGGTCTGTGAGACGGTGGGCGAGTCTCTCTGCTGTCATTCAAACGCGAGCGGGAGTAATTATGAGTTTATATGGATGCAAACTAATATTATGTCGGAGTCCGCTGCTTGTTTAGTAAGTATACATGCTGCACAGTGTTTTGTACGTTTATTTGTTGAACCTTTCTCTGAATTTTCAGCGCAATTGATGAAATAGGATCGCGCAACTTTCACGCTTTCAAAACGAAACTACGGAGAACACCCCGCAGCAGTTTTATCAATGAAAGGCTAAAAATAGCGCTGTTCACCGAATGTTCACGGCAGAAGTCAAAAAAGACGTAAAATTAGTGTTTAATACCTCAGATAGATAAATGGGCGGAGAGAAGGCGGTCGCGTGTGGCTGTTCGAACACATTCAACCACATTGCGTTTCGCAACTCCAAAGCGATCCGATCGAAAGTGGTTTCGACTACCTCTGGATGTGGTTGAAAGTGGTCGAAAGTGGACGCGTTCAAAACGTTTTGAACACCATTTACACCTGGCATTAACGTCGTCCACTTGTGATCCGATCGACGAAAACGCATGTTAATGCCAAGTGTAAACAGCCTCCTTGTAACCCGAGAGTTGCTAGTTCGAGTCTCACGGCCGGTGGGTGGGACTGTGATGCCATTGAGAAGGCGCCTTACCCTAATTTCTCCCCGGGCGCTGGGGATAGCTGCCCACGGCTCCAGGTGTATGCATCTTCACGACTTGTAATGCGTATGTTTACTATTTACTGGGATGGGATAAATGCAGAGTTTGCATTTGTCACTCTCACTTTTATGTATGCAGCCAGTGCATCTAAACCTAGCTGAGAAATGTTTCTGAATTAATTTATTGCTATTTACTCTGTAAACCATAACTTTACAGTCCTTGGTAAAATGACAAATTAGTTAACACCAGTTTTGGGGGAAGTTACTTTTAAAAGTAATGCCATACAATATTAAGTTACTCCCAAAAAAAAGTAACTAATTGCGTTACTTAGTTACTTTTCATGGAGAGTAATGCTTATGTTACTTTTTAGTTACTTTTTCGTTGCTTTTTCTTGGCTAAGGCTTGATCTCTTTCAGGCCTTGCAGGTGTTTTTATAACTAAAAAGTTCTGCATTCAGAAATTGCATATTTCATCACAAAAATGTCGAGCTCTGGCCTGCCATCTCAGTTTCTGACTCAACCTGTTCCCACACAGGCATGTACGCATAGAGTGCATAATGTGACTACGTTTAGTTTAATTCAGTACATATTTTTTTAATCAAATTAATAAAACCTAAAAAAGTAAATTGCATTACTTTTTTTTTAAAAGTAACTCAAATATTAATGTGTACATTTAAAAAGAAATGCGTTACTTTACTCGTTACTTCAGAAAAGTAATATTATTACTTGTAATGTGTTACCCCCAACACTGGTTAACACTATGTTAAGCATCAAACCTGGAATGCTGTATCCAAAATATTTCACAGCAGCTGCAACAGCAATTTCAGTTACTTTTTGTTGGGATGCAACAATATATCGGCATATAATTAGTAACAGGTGAAAGCATATTTTTCCCACTATCACACTGATTGTTTGATGAGTAAAAAGCAAAATAGACCAGTTCAAATGATGTAAACAACACTGGTCCAAAAACACTTCCTGTTACAGTTTGTGACAGTTATTTTTTTTATTTCACATATATTATTATCTTTAAGATGTTTGTTTAACTTCAGTTAATTCAGGTTTATATGTTCTGTTGGTTTATTTTATCCCAACGTTTATCTAGTGTTAAAAAACGGAAACAGGAAGTGCTTCTGGACCAGTGTTGTTTACATCTTTTGAAATGGTCTATTGACATCTATCCATATCAGATGATGTCATTCTAATTAATCGAATAGCAGAACCATCAACATGTGACAAAAGTTACTTGCAAGGTGATGCATGACTCAGAAAGTCTATTAAACCAGGGCGGTACACCTGGAGTTTTGGGTGCGGAACCACGCCTGTTTGATGTCTTAGTGGTTGGTGTAAAAGTGTCTTTTTATCTGGGGTGTAGTTCATATGAACTTAAGTACGGTTCACAACTAGTATGAAAGCATGTGTTGTACTTGCATAAGTAAATATAATAATTTGCATCCTTGCATTCTTTTATAAGCTTCTTGTCCTGTCACACACACAAGCATAATACATAAAGCAATATAGTTGTGTAATATCTTACACAAACATTATGCATGCCACAGCCCAATATCCACCACAAAAAAAACAGACAGAGATATCACAGAGCCTTCATATATTCTGGGTATTCTGGGTGTGTTACTGGGAAGACTGCAGCTACATCATTGCTAGTCAGACACAATAGCTACATCTATCACCTATTATGGCCTTATAATACAAGTCTCAGGTGTGCCCAGAATGTGTCTGTGAACAAATCCCCCACAGATCTTATAACATGTCCAAAATGCCCCTATTTGGGTGGGTGCAAAAACGCGCTGTTTTAATGTCTGTACCTTTAAATGCAAATGAGCTACAGCTCCTCAAGCCCTTACAAACAGACAGTGAGCGCTTTCAGTTCAAATAGATTTTATTAATACAGTCTGAGACAAAATAATATCTAGTGGACAGAGTACAACTCACTTACGGTGGAAACTATGGTAATGCAGGACTGTAAGTGGGCGGGGCTTTATCAATGTGACCTCACATTGATAAGAGAATAAAAATGGCATATCTAATGAGACGGTTTTATGGGGATTAAAAACATGGAGCGGGTGGATTTTTTTCATCATAGAGTGGTTGTGTTCACACACTGCCAACACACATTATATCCAAAGACCTTGTAAAAGTGGATTTTGCATAACTAAGACAGGGGTGTCCAACCTTTTTGTGAGAAAGGGCTACCAGAATGGATAAAACAATCTGGAGGGCTACTGTTTGATATAGCCTATAACTTTTTGTTTTTGTTTTACTTGTTCATTTTATTTTATTTACTTGTTAATATGTTTTAGTATTGTTTAAATGGGCTTTTGGTGGGCACCTTGGTGCACCGGGCACCACGTTGGAGACCCCTGAACTAAGGCCTAGTCCTAGATTAATCTAAATCCTGTTCGGGAAACTTCCACAAAATTGATTCAACAAATTGATCCTTTCCAAGTACATATCTATGAACTACATATTTGAAGAAACTAAGGTAGGCCTAACTAAAACCACAAGTCTCAATCTCATATCAACGATTGGCCAGTTTGCATGTCACTCAATATCTTCAGTCTCAGTGGGTGCTTCTTGTGAGGAATGAAACCTCAAAGTACTGAACAAAAAACATCCAGGGCTTTACGGAAAACATCCAGGCATAAGTGCCGCCCATAGTAGCCACATAAATTCAGTTCATCCAGACTGACTGACTGACTGTATATAATTGGTTAAAATAGTTCTCAGTTGTTTTTGTGAGACTTAAAGCACAGAGAAAGATGCAAAGTCTGGCACATCTTGCATTATCATAGCTATAAATAAATTCTGTCAACATATATCCTCATAATGATGTATTATTTGTTAAGTGAATCAGTGTGGACACATCGGATTTTACAGCTAACAAATTCTTACTCAACTCTACGAGAAGCCAAAAGCTGCAATGGTACTTACATTAAAACCAGCACACATATGAACATCGTCCAAAACAAGTTGCTTTAAATAAACTGACATTTTAGATGACTGAGGTTGCCAGCCACTGGATATAACCACCCAGTGTTTATCTTTCTAAAAGAAGATGGGAAGTTTTGAAAATATTTTTTAAGTAGCACCCGGGTGGATGCATATGCATGTAGACACTAAAGTTTGGGTTCATCAAAACATTTTCCAAGAGACTAACTGTAATTGTAACATCCTTTTGGGTGCAGATGGGCCACTTCTAGTTTTCGTAATATCCACATTCTTGAATGTTATTTACAGAATTATACTGCTACACTATCCGTCCATTAAGACTATAACAAACAGTTTTTCCGCTGGTCATACAACATCTGCAAAAGATCACACACAAAGCAGTTGAAAGGTTTCAGGGCTGAAAGGGAAGCGGTATTTCTGTTTTTGGTCGGATTTCAGGAAAATGCTTCTGCTGACAAGGACCTACGAAGGAATATTTTTCTTGTGGAGCATGGCATGGTGGATTAACACACAACCAGAGCATCATGTCTTTAAGCGGAGACAGCTTTTGTTCCCATGGCTTTTAGTGTCAGTCAAACAGCTGCAGACATAGAGAATGAATCTGAACATGGCAATGCTGAATCTCTTCCCTGCCAACAACCGAAAAACATTCATTTAGTGTAATGGATAGTGACTTTGCTTGCACGGGGGTTTTAGTAAGCCAAATAAAAATCAATCTGTCATTTTTTATTTATTAAAAGTAATATTACTCAAGGTTATGCAACAGTGTTAAATTGAGATTATAAATTAGTCTGTGGTTTTTCCCTTGTAGAGTCTTTGTCTAAATTTTTTATTATGCAAGTATTCGGTTTGGCTAAAGGTTATGTTTACTTATAAATGTGTAAGCTCAAAACCTAAGTCTCCGTGAACTGATTTGATAAGCGTGATTTACTTGTCCATCTAGGCATATTTTTTGTAATAGAAGGTTGGGCCAAGACATATCAGACATACAGTTAATAGTTTTTAGGTTACATCACAGCCATTAAAATGATTTGCTACTTGCTGTTGCTAGAATCACATGGAAAGATGTTCTCTTAAGTTTAATTGGATGGCGCAAGTGTTTGAGAGAGACTCTAAATGTGTGTTTTTTTTTTTTTTTCGAATACCCCTGTGTTAGCAGAGCAAAAAGCAGTCCTTCCAGAAAAATGCGGAGTTTTATTGTGATTGTTGGGGGCAAAAATCCTTGATCTTGTGGCACGCTTTATTAAAAAATGCAATGGAATATGCAGGATATTCATGCAATTTGTTCGATGCAATTGCGGGAACTTGACAAAATTGCGGGTGCAGCTTTTGCAGCTTTTCATTGATGTTCATGTTGCGTAATTTTATCACTTCCTAATACTCCCATGAAAACAGGGGACATGGCTGCGCATGTGTGAAGTAAATAGGGATGCACCGAATCCAGATTTTATTGGGTTCGACCGAATACCGAATCCACTGTTTAAGATTCGGCCGAAACTGAATACCGAATCCTACTCGCATCCTTATTCCATTAACACAGTAAAACAAATTAATGAAGTAAACAACGTCCACAGCAGTGTATTTTTCATTTTATTTGATTTTAACTGTAAAAAAAAAGGATAGGCAACATTATGCCAGGATGACAAGAGGGAAAAACTATTTTGAAATTACTATAAGCCTATGCATTATGAAAGCAATGCGGTGCGATGCGCTAGTTTTTTCCAGGTGCGTCCACGAAATGTGAACCGCCCCCAAGGCTCACCGAAAAAAAACAAAAAACGCTTATCTCCACGTCAGCATCCGATGTGTGTTATCAACGGCCGTGTGAGGTCGACCAGCGTAGCCTAGGGTTCGGTTCGGTGGAAAAAAATCTAAGATTCGGCCGAACCCGAACCCCGTCAAAAATCCCAGTATTCGGCCGAATCCGAATCCTGGATTCGGTGCATCCCTAGAAGTAAATGCAAAATTTTTCAACTTTCTGCTAAAATATATATGAATTTTTGCTACGAAAATGCGAGGATTATGAAATCAAATCATGCAAGCCAATATTTTGCAAGTAGAAATCTGCAATTTATTCGGCAAAAGTGTGACATATTTAAAAAAATGCGGTCCCCGCATAAATATGCAGACTTTGGCTGATTATGCATTGAATCATGCGATCGCAAAATCGCGTTTTTCTGGAGGGACTAAAAAGGTTTTGGGTTTGAACCAGGGGAACAAACGTTCTGATAAAACGCATACCTTATAATGTACTGTGAGCGTCTACCAAATGCATAAAAAAAGAAAGAATATGTTTCTGAAAAATGTAAGGGTAGCAAAAAAATATGTATTCAAACCTAACGGACATATTCATAAAATTCTAATTTTCATTAACAGCCAATCAGGAACGATAATAATTGTTGAACTGGTACTACTTGATTTCTAGTGTATTCTGTATTCTGTTCTTATGAATGAGGAAAACCTGTGTTTGCCAAAAGCTTTTTTCCTCCAAACAAACAGATACACACCCTAAAGGTGGCAAAAACAGGTTGGTTAACAAAAAGAGGCTGAAAAAAACATCCTTGATATCCAATCAATTTTTGATACAAAAATCAAAAGGTAAAAAAAAAGGCTTAAAAGGCAAATATTATGTCTAATTTTATAAGTCTCATGTGTGGCTAAAATGTGTTTCAGCTAAAAATACCCCACAATCATTTATTACAGCATGTCCAAAATGCCCCTATTTGGGTGGGAGCAGAAATGCGCCATTTTCGTGTCTGTACCTTTAAAGGAGCTACTGCTCCTCACACCCTTGCCAAAAGACACAGTGAGCACTTTCAGATAAAATAGATCTGATTCCTGTGAATACTGTCTGAGACAATACTATCTCGCTATTGAGATATGGCGGAAAGAGTAGAACTCGGTGAGGGCAAAAACTGATAATGCAGGCCTGTCAGTCATTGGCCGTGGGTGGGGCTTTATCAGTGTGACATCACATAAAAAAGATAATCACAACGGCATTTCTAATGTCTAATGGGGCTTAAAAAAGAAAGAGTGGGTGGACTAGATTTTTTTTTACATTAGGGTGGTTCACACTGCCAACATGCATTTATCTCCAAACACCTTGTAAAGGTGGATTGAAGGTCCCCTTTAAAGTGGTAATTTTCCATCCCAAACTCATGACTTTATTGAACGATTAAGATTTTGTCATAACTGGTTTTGGGTGAGGTGTATTAATGAGTCAGGCTTATCATTTGCCACCTAAGGGCTTACAGTGAATTAGTGTTTGTTTAAATGAAATGAAATTAATTGGATCGGTTATGCTTGGCTAGTTACTTTCCATCCTGTCCCACGCTCAGCTACTCTTCTCTAGTTCTGCTCGGTTTCCTTCTAATAATGTAAACCTGGATGTAAATAAAACCTGCTTAGAATAATATCACCCACGCTGCACTACTCATAAGAGGCTTTTTGGAGAGCCCGTTTTATTATTTTACTCCCATTCCTGAACTCCAGGACATATCCGTTTTCATATAAAGTGAAAAGTTGGCCGTGCTTGATCTCTTTATCTATTTATAGTCTTTTTCGCCAAACAACGAACAAATTATTTTTGAAAACAGTACACTAAAGTACAAAATAGTAGTTAATCCAAAATAAGAGCATTGTAGAGAGTTTGTTTTTATTTATTTCATTGAGCAACAGAACTTTTCCAAACAATTAAAGAGTTGCCATCGGTGCCACAGTTAAAAAAAAAATCACACCTGCAGAAAATATGTTCACACTCTGGAGCCCTGTAAAAATACTGTAAAACACCAAAAGTGCAATGTCCTTTAAACCTGTACACACATTTTTTCACAAAAAGTCATTAAAAAAACATCAAAGCACCATAACAGTACATGTATGCATAAACAAAATGAGAGAGGGCAAACGTGGAGCAACAGAGAAGTAAAGAGCCTCAATAACATATAGTTCATCAAGCATGTGCTGGAACAATGCACAAAATGCAAAAGTTTATAAAATGAACCGAACTACAAGTATTAACACCAAAAGTAAAGTCACTGTTTGATCAAAACATTTAGAAATTCTCATAATAAATTCATGTTTTACATATCATGTCGTGTTTGACAGCAATGAACCCAAAACATTTTCAATATTTTCAATAAAAAACAACCAAATTTTTATGGCTTTGTAAGACATGAGATGTATGCACCGAAGTCTCCTTTTTTGTTAAGCAGGAAAAATATGTGACCAGGTTTGGACTAATATGGGAATGTAATGAATCACACAGGTTAATAACGTCACCTTTATAAAAAAAATTCAGCAAGTCTAGTCTCAGTTTCAGTGACCTGGAACACAGTAGAGAAAATAAAGAATTGCAAGAGTATTGTGATGTTTCTTGGTAACGTTTCACAATTTAGTTCAAGGTAAATGGATGCGGATAGATCTACGTCTTTATTAACCAGTTTTCAAATGAAGTTCTTTAGGGAGTTTTAGCACTACACATAAAGGCTTACGAGAGCTCTATTGTCCCTCCCAGTAACTTCAGATCCATGGTAAAGTGAATATGAGACCCTGCATTCAACACTATTTATTCATCGCCAGACGCTGAAACCTATGATGCAAGTTTTTTTGTTTAGCCAGTGATAATGCTGCTTTAGTTTTCCTTAAGCAATTAAATTTCTATCATCTTGTCAACATATTAGTTGTATTTGAGTAGATTAATTTTTAACCACCTTTCCACATTCTATTCAAGTGTACCAGACTTATGAAAGCCATCAGTCTGACTTATTTATTTAGTGTCAAGGCCATGCAAACACTGCAGAGTCTGTGACGCTTGATAAAAATATGTTTATAATAAGTATTTTCCATCAAAATGCAATACGTAAAGATTATTGTGTTTATTTGTTCTTATTGCACGGCTCTCTGGAATGCTTGATTCTGATTGGTCAGTTGAGACATTTGCAGGTTCGTTCTTTTCAAATAATAACCGCTCCAAAGTAATAACGCATAGCCGGTACTACTTGTACGAGTAAAATCGCTCCGCGCCAATTAAGATCAATAAAGATTACTGTTTGGCGCCATCTTGTGACAAACACTGGACAACCACGACAAGACACAGACAGCTACTGAGACTGAACTTGACAAAATAGAGCATGACAGCTACGAAGCCAACACACAAAAAAATACAGAATGGGCATTAAAACTTCTCAAAGACTGACTAAAAGAGAAAAAATGGAGACAGACAAGTATGAAGCAGAGGATCTTAATAAGGTATTACGATCATTTTATGCATCTGTGCAAAGTTTTGCGGAAGGATAAACATGTTCATTTAAAACAAATATGCCAATAAAATGTTTCAAATTCATATTCATGTCCGTTTTTTTCCTTGGCATTCTCACGAATTGGTAACTCAACTGTTTTGTCCTATTTTCTTACCATTGTCGCTTCGGTTTATTAGATTTACATAAAATGATATCCTTACCCAAACCCAACTCTAACCCCAACCCTAGGCTACAATTGTTTAAAGTTAAGAAAATATAAAAGAATAGAGCAGAAAAAATAGTATAAACCAATACTTAAAGTGGCATACTAACGAAAACACCAAATCTAACCCTAAACCAAAGCGACAATGGTTTGAAAATAGAAAAAAGAAGTTGAGTAACCAATCCGTGAGAATGCCACGGAAAAAGACAAGTCCGTGCAAAAATTACGTGACTATCCCATGGAACTTTGTGAGATCATGATAAAAAACACACAAAATGACTGTTTATCAATATAACAAGTGATTTTGGAATGGATTTTTTTTCACCTTTTTCACAGTCTTGGGCTGAAAGATTAGTAAAAACATTGGCTTTGATGCATTTTTAGTTTTTGTGCAGCATCAGATTTAATTTTTTTCTCCCTCGTTTATGTGGCTATTTTTGCCCCATTGACTTCCATTATAAAAACATTTTTTGATTGCAAAGCCATGTAATATAATCATGCATTCTTGATTGTTGGTGTTTTTTACTTTTGCAAAGAGGTAAAATTTGTCATTTTTTACTGTTGATCACCATGTGGCACCATTAACCCTTTAGTAGGCCTGTGCAAAAGCAGAGCTTAATTTCAACACGAAAGGGTAGTAAATTTGCCCACAGTATATTGTTGAGTTTTTGAAAAATTTCAAAGCATTTTCTTCAAATATGTGTAAATATAAGATTTGTCACCAAAAATCATTCCATTTGCTGAAAACAGAGAAAGTTGTGGCCAAATTAAGACAAAAAAAAATTGGCCAGAAATGAGTCTGCTGACATTTGCTTAACTTAGCACCCTCTTTACATTCGTTACATTTTTACTACGCTCGCTATTATGGTTAATCTTATCCGCTGTATTCTGCTGTTTATGTTTTATGATTTTTCTGGGTTTTTTCCTGCATCTTTTAATGTAAAGCTGCTTTGAAACAATTAAACAATTGTGAAAATCGCTATATAAATAAAATTGAATTGAATTGCTTTCGTTTAAGCGCAATCGGGACAAATGACGGGTTTAAATTGACGCAAACTAATATAATGTAAGCTTGTGTTTTTAGTAAGCATGCTGCACAACATTTTGTACATATGTAAGAGCTTTCTCTAATAGTTTAGCGCAATTGATTAAATAAGCTCGCACAACTTTCAAAGTTTCTTTTTGAAACAGAAATGACAGTTTTAGTTTTATTTTTAAAAGCTTAAAGGCCGTGCTGAACACCGTGGGCTCCCGTTAAAAGTCAGGATTGATGTTAAACCATTGTGCTCTGTACTTCATTATATAGGTGGAGGGTAGGCGGTCTTTTGCTGCTTGAACACATTTGACCAATACATGACAAAAGCAATCTGGTCAAATGTGTTTTCGACAACCTCTGAATGTGGTTGAAAGTGGACAAGCTCAAAATGTTTTACACGTCGTTTACACCAGTATTTAGCAACTTCCACTTGTGATCCGACTGACCAAAACGCATCTTACCAGGTGTAAACAGCCTCGAAGACTTAAGGCAACATCCCAAAAATATTCCTGAATTTGCAAAACTTTGGGGCTGTTTACATTTGGTATTAAGATGTGTTTTCGTCGATCACAAGTGGACGAGAAAAACACATTTTGTTTAAGACGGTGGGCGAGTCTCTCTGCTGTCATTTAAACGTGAGCGGGAGTTATAAATGTTTAAATGGATACGAACTAATATTATGTCAGAGTCTGCTGCTTGTGTTGTGAGTAAACATGCTGCACAGTGTTTTGTACGTGTAGCTTTCTCCGATTTTTCAACGCAATTGATGCAATTGAATGAGATGAAACTAATAAAATACGTGGAGGTCAGCCGTTTTAGTTTTATCAATGAAAGCCTAAAGATAGCGCTATACACTGTGTGTTCGCGTAAAACATTGTGCTCGCCTCGGTACCTCAGATTAGATAAATAGGTGGAGAGAATGCGGTCTTGTGTGGCTGTTCGAACACATTCAACCACATGTGCGTTTACACTACAAAAGCAATCTGATCAAAAGGGTTTTTTACAACCTCCAAATGTGGTTGAAAATGGTCGAAAGTAGACGAGCTCAAAACTTTTTGAACACCATTTACACCTGTCTTTAGCGTCATCCACTTGTGATCCGATCGACGAAAACACATCTTACCAATTGTAAATGGCCCCTTTACTTGAGATGGTTTTAATTGTGTGTGAAATTGTGTAATTGAGTTAATGATAATAAGGGGAGATGGAAACGCATTTGCCAAATACATTTTGACGTAGCGAGCATTATTCCAAATGAATAATCGGAAGCTTCCGCAGATGTATTTGACAAGCCCTGGAATGTTTTACGAAGCAAGTGCAAAAGTGTAAAACACTGGCGGCAACTGTTCTTAAGCAGTTCTGAGGGGAAAAAAATAAAAAATTTGTTTTCCTACAAAATGCACAATTTTGGCTACAATTCACATTATTGTTCTTCTGTTTTTGTAAACAAAAGATTCACTCCACGTTTACTTTACGTATACTCCACTTTAAATTAACAGTTATTCAGTTTAACCATTAAGAGAGTGCATTGGGGTTGCAATAATGACCTTACTTGGTCATTAACAAAACGTTTTAGTTTTTGGTTTACTTAAGTTTGATAATAGGCTTGCCAAATGAAATAGTTTCCAAAACGAGGACAAACGTTCTTATTAAACTCGGGTGATGGCTATCTGATTGTTTGTTCAAATGTTGCATAGAGATCATTCAGGTCAACAGCAACCGTATAAATATATAAAGATTGTGGTAATTTGACCTCCTTAATGTTTGTCCTCAACTGTCTGGGAAAAGCAGAAACATTCAGACAGTCGGTGTACTTTTCAGCTCCTCTAAATAATGGTCTGGCAACGTGCTCTATTCTTCTGGGCAGCGGACATGATTGCGTGAGCTCAAACTAATGCGAAACACCAAAGCACGTCTCGGAGCTCTGCGCTTAAATGACAGAGCCCTCTGAAGTCAAGGAAATTTGCCCCGACTTGTTCTTCAGCATCTTCATTTGCACTGAAGGAATGAGAAGAGACATCCAACATTTGAAGAGCCAGAGACAAAGCAAACAGATCAGCTGTTTCTCAGACTGGTCTAAAGCTTCATCATGCCTGAACAGGCTGCAAAAGTTATCTGAGATTTAAAGACAATGACAGAAACAGACTCAAGGAATTTGCCACATCCTGTTAAATATAGTCATAATAAAAAAAAATTTAGGTTAAAGAAATCATGCATAGAGCTCTGGAGACTCAACTATTTATCTTTCCATTCAGCTAAACACAAGCAGAAATCCTCTGACACCTCATTTATAATGATTGTTCAAACAAAGAAGCGCTTACCAAACTCTAACCAGCAGAAACTGCAGACACATCTTATTAGAGAGAAAATGCATTCATTATTATAAAAAATTGCCTCAGATAATGTATGCGATTTTGCCTAGCTTCTCTATGAAATACGGCTCTGTGTAGTAAATGTTGCTCCATTTGGAAGCAGGTGATGGCGATTTACTACTAATCACCAAACCGGCTTTACTGATGAGATGCGCATAAGAATTTTTGGCCAGCTCTACATCCTAAGTTGAAATTCATACGCTGTTGCATGTTGAAAATTGTAACAATTCATAAACCAAAGCAATTGTGCACTGCATTGTGCGTTAACTAGTCTGTATGTGTATACAGTTGCAAACTTGCATAAAGTTGATCTGCAAAGCACAAGCAAGTCTGAAATAAGCAGTCTAATGTAATAATGGCAACATGCAGCCATGGTAATACTGTAAAAAGATGATCTGTGTTATATAACCATTTTACATGCAGTGGCGGCCGGTGACTTCTCTTCCGAGGGGAGCAAATTCAAAATATGTGTATCAGGAGTGTCATGTGTTTGGCCTGTCATGTCAAAATATTTATTCGGTGCATTATGTGAACCTATGTGCATCATGCGTCATGTCAAAATATGTGCCTGCTGCACATGCATTGAAAGGGTAAATGATAAAAGAGATGCTCACATTCACAAAATACTCCCAAGACACTAATTTATCACTAAACTCTGATTACAGATGAGATTAAGCTAGTATCTCTTTTATCATAAACCCCTTCGACAGTCTGCAGCAGGCACATATTTTGACACGCGTGATGCACATAAGTTCACATGATGCGCCAAACTCATATTTTGACATAACAAGCCAAAGACATGATGGGCTAAATCCATGTTGTGACAAGCTTTGCATTGTGCTCCCTCAAAAAAGACGTCACTGGCCGCCACTGTTTACATGCAATGTCCACATTTAACCAGGTCTATATTTGGCACAGAAAACGTGTAAATCTTCAAGGATAAGATTTGTACGTGAAAAATAAGAAACATTTGAAAAGTAATGTCACATGATAGGTACTAAACTGACTAATCAGATCCTAACAGATGCAAATCCAATACAAAATATAGGAAACAATAAGTTTCCCAGACAGGGCCTAAGCCTATAGTCCCAGACTAACTTA
The DNA here is from genome assembly GCF_030506205.2 of Paramisgurnus dabryanus. Classification (NCBI taxonomy): domain Eukaryota; kingdom Metazoa; phylum Chordata; class Actinopteri; order Cypriniformes; family Cobitidae; genus Paramisgurnus; species Paramisgurnus dabryanus. Next base: position 5,162,027 of record NC_133351.1, read on the forward strand.
AATGTTAGTGTTGTCTTGATCGAAAACTACTTGCTCTGACATATCTTAAAATATATCAGTGCAAGTGTTGTGTTTCAAGATGCACACCAGCAGTGGTTATTTATAAATTATGCTTTTAAAAATGACTTAAATATCCTGATAAAACTAAGGCCTAGTCGTGGTTTAAGATAATCCCTGTCTGAGAAACCAATACAAAAGGCCAATACAAAAGGTAAAATTTGGTTTTGTACCAACTTTGACTTTGGAATATTACCTAGTTTTTGTCTAAAGGCATTTGTTTCAAGCTCAACCCCAATGGTCTGGCTCAGTGTGGTGTTAAATCCTGAGGTATTTCTCTTCACAGTGTGAAAAAGTTAAGTAGCCATATGCGCTTTCAACTGGTAAATGGCTGGGGGTAGACGGTGTTGAAGAATGACCTCCTCAATTGAATTGAGGTCCTTAAAAATTTCACGATTCTTTGTATTGTTAAAATGTCAGCCCTTCCTCCTGCATATTCCGAAGACTGAATGGCAGGTCATGACACTGAGTTCTCCTATAGCATTGTCCTGTTTTGAGTTCAAGTTTGCAAAGTGTGGCATCTGTGCCATGTGCCTTTCTGTGTTTTGTATGACAGATTGCTTTTGTGTTCAACCAGAATATAAAAGGGGGCTGCTGTCCGCCAAAGCAGGTGTGAACAACAAGCAACGAGGTGTGAATCCTTTTGCCATTGACATGCATCTTCACGTTATGGTAGCTTAGTTGGATAGCGTGACTGTTTTAGATATTTCTTTGACATGGAGATCGGTCTCATTCACAGCTTGTAAACTTAATGAACATTAGAGTTGGTTACATAACAAGTTGTGCTTCCAGCACACTGGTTTGGAAGCACATCTTAGCTGTCGTAATATCAGTTCACATGCCAATAAAGTTGCGTTAACACAATTGTGTATATAGATTCAGTGTTTGTCTTTTTTAAATGCATGCAAATACTTTTCAGACAGGAAATCCCCTCTCTTAAATCAAAACGACTAATATCAAAAATAGTTGACATTAGATTTCAAACAACACGACTTAAGCAAAACAACCCGTGCGCTAAAACGCACACCCACCCACCCACTCCGCACATTGTGTACCAGATGGAAGTCATCAAGTTTTCCATTCGTGCATGCACAGTCACTTTCTCTGTCCAAGTATTTTGAGATGCATTATTTTAAACTGTGAATAATGTGCCGCTAAACTGTTGTCCTGTTGTCTACAAGATGTGACCCCTTTACTCAAAAATCCAAATACCTAGAGACTGTTTGTCTTAAAACAGAAGTGCTTTGTGTGCGTGAATGTTTTCCTTAGAATATGCTGTCTCGGGTTATAGCTGACCTATAAACCACGGTGTAACTAAAGGCTTTTGTGAGGCCACTAGGTGATAGAAGCCTGAACCTGACATCATCATGCAAGCATGAGTTGGAGAATGTCTGGGTGTATGGTTCTCTTGATACCTAAGAGCCCTTTATCTAGTCAACATTATTTATACACTTGATACTTCTTATGTTATTTTACATATCATGTCTCTTACTCTGCTTCACTATGATGTGTTATATGCTCTATAGATTTTCTCAATTTCTGTTGCCAGTTTTCAGTCATCAGTGTTGATTTGTGGAAATCCCATGGCTTCTGTTACTAGTTCACATAGAGGAGAAGCAATAAACTGCTAAACTTATTGTAAGGTTTTTGTTTCCACTGAGCCAGGAGACTCTGAATAATAACTAAAAATCCTTCAAAAAGACTTTTGAAGCAAGTTTTATTTCAACCAGTTGAGTGACACTCACTTTGCCAATGGGACAAACAAAACCATTTGAGATCCAAATAGTGACTGTACACATTATCTCAAAATATGTTAAGATTATATATATATATATAGTCTGGGCATGGTAAACACGACTAAGAACTTACACTATCATATATAAACTGTGTCCGAGTGCATTTGACCATCAAAGCCTGGTTCTTTTGTCTAGTGTGATCACTCTGTACTGTGCCCAGGCACTGTTTGGTTAAATCACAACCGGACCCGCTTGCACTTGGGCACTTAGTGTGGAAAAATAAGTGTGGCATCATAACTGTGACAGTCATTCAACATCATCTGCCTCCGTATAAACTTTATGATGCACACAGCACGATAACGTAAAAATGTCTGAACGAAATAATCAAAAGTTTGACTAAGTAATGCTATGCATTTGAGTCACTGTGTGTCACTGCGTCCCAATTAAAACCACAAATGTAATATTACAAGTGGTCCATTGTTCTGAGAGAGCTTCACTTCCTGTTTTCTTCCAGACTGTTGCATCCTAATGATGAAAGCCTGCATGGGCCTTAGTGTAAGTGCAAACCTATGGGGACAATCGCATTCAAGGCAACCATGCAATTGATTAAATAAGCTTGCAAAACTTTTACACGCTTTTAAAATGAAACATAAATGAAGGAGCCAGAACTTTGCTGTAGTTTGATCAATGATAGCCTCCAGATCGTGCTGAACACTGTGGACGCTAGAAGTCAGGTCCGATGTAAAAACATTGTGCTCGGTACATCACATTAAAACAATCGGTGGACAATAGGTGGTCTTTTGTGGCTGCTGAAACACATTTGACCACATGAGCGTCTACACCATAAAACCTATCAAAATCTGGTCGAATGGGTTTTCAACTACCTTTGAATGTGGTCGACACTGGACAAGCTCAAAGTTTTACACCCTGTTTACACCTAGCGTCATCCACTTCTGATCCGATCGACCAACACGCATCTTAATATCAGCTGTAAACAGCCTCTAAGAGTGTGTGAAAGTTGTGCAAGCTTATTTTATCAATTGCTCTGAAATATCAGAGAAAGCTAACATATACATTTACAAAACGTTGTGCAGCATGTTTACTATCAACACATGCAATGGACTCTGACCTGATATTACTGCGCATCAACTTAAACCCATCATTTCTCCCGCTCATGTTTAAACGAAAGACCACCCCTTCAGAAAAGACAAAAGCTGTCGAAAGTTGACAAAAGAGACGGATTACCAAAAAAATACCAGGTGTAAACGTAAATGTGTGTCTCTCGTTCACTAGTTATCCGATCGAACCAAACAAATCTTAAGACCAAGTATAAACAGCCCCTAAGGTACTCATATGGGTTAACCAAAATAGGTCAATCATGCCAACAAAAGACTGGGTTTAGGCATGTCAGACTGTTACATTAACATTTTTTTTCCTTTTGTTCCACCTTTTAATGTAACTTAAGAAAACAACCAATGATGCAAAAGCTGTAACTTTTAAAAACATTTAATGGGGATCATTGAGGAAATGCTCATTTTAACCCCCCCCAACACTCACACAACAACTACCCTCCCTCCAACCATCTGCTTTAATGTTGGGGGAGTTTAGGGCCAGATTCGTCTGGTTCTATGGCAACACCCTGCCCTTTTACCTAACGGGGTTGGGGGTTTTGTTGTATCCTGTATTTTGTTCCACCTTGAACTGGACAGTTCTTGTAAAGGGAGGGTAGTGCTCTTGAATTAGGAGATTCACAGCCCCCATCTCACACAAGGGTGAAAAACACATGGAATCCCAGTTCTGCCCAACCCCCTTCCACTGGTCTGTACCCCAACCCCCAAATGGTTAAGCAATCACATGACAAAGCCCTTCCCAACAGTAACTATACCATTCGCCCGCCCAACCTTCTTAAATGTTTTAGAATGACCACGTTGACTCTTTTGTTGCTCTTTAATGTAAACAGGCTCCAATTCAGGTAATGTGTAGCTCACTTTAAAGGGACTTTACTGTCTGCAAAAAATTCATATTTTATACTGTATTTTTATAATGGGGTAATCATTGAAAACCTTTTTTTTATTTTGTCCATAAATATTTAATGGTGAACTGGTATTTTTACAATATATATTTATAAAACAAAATAACTACTGCAATCTATACATTCGAAACATTTTACCATATAAGTGTTGGGGAAAAAGCATGTTAACTACCCAATACAGGCTTTTAAGTTTAAGTAAGATTTCTAAGTCAGAAAAAATAGCTGCAATAAAAGTTAACCCCACTGACTGTAAAAAAAAATGCAACAAGTTAAAACAACTTTTTTTGTGTACTATTTTAAGTTTGGCTTGTGATAAGTTGATATGACTTATAAAAACAAGTTGAAATTGTTTAACTTGACTTGTTAGGTTAAAGTAACATAAAAGTGTGTTTTTAGCCATTATAACCACATGTCAAACTCAATAAGCTACACTCAAAATAAAATCACTGTTTAACTCATGAGACCAACAATAAACAATTGCTGTTTTTAAATCAAGCATTCCCTAAAGGTAAAAAAAAGTAATTACCAACTCTTATGGGTGCTAAGTGTGAGGGATCTGTAAAATTTACAATATCTTTTATGTTCCAGTAAAGTAAACTGTCGTAAATAAAGCACAAATTAGGCTTAACGACACAGGTGGTAAAGATTAAGCCGGTTAATTCCACTTCCATGCAGAACTGTAAAGTAAGCTGTAACAACTGGGTGCATGTTTATGACATTACTCAATTAATGAATGTAGCACTGTGGTACCATGCCCTGCAACTACAGGTGTTTTAGGGTATTTGTGTTTATTAAACAATAACTGGCATCTGGCAAAGCTGCTATGCAAGTGATTAGACCTGCACATGTTTTGAATAGAAAAGTCTGTTTTCATGTTAAAAGCATTGTGGCTAGCAGTAAAAATACCATGAAACAAACCACATTAGACAGTTCTGTTTATCTCACTGGCAAGCTATCAGATCCCTCTATGACCCTCTATGTCTCAGGCATTTGTTCGAAATAATTTTAAAATTGCTCTGGCAAGAGAAAACAAAAAATGGTCTTAGAGCAAAAAAGTCACTGAGCCACTGTGAAATTACTAATGGCCTAATTGTATGGAGAGTATTATGACATTATTCCTTACAAAAGACTTCCTGTTCGTAAGGTTAAACTTTTAGTTTGTGTGAACTAACAGCTACACATATAACTTAACAGTGCAAACTTAAAGGGCACATTATGGTCTTTTTACAAGATGAAATACAAGTCTCAGTGTCCAGAATGTGTCTGTGAAGGTGAATTTTCAGCTCAAAATACCCCACAGATCATTTATTATAGCATGTCCAAAATGCCGCTTTTTTGGTGGGAGTTGTTCGGCGCTGTTTTAATGTCTGTACTTTTAAATGCAAATGAGCTACAACTCAATTCCTAATGCTCCGTTCACACCAGCAGTGGTAGAGGCGTCAACCGCAAGTGATTTCAATATCAAGTCAATGTGAAGACTTGGGTCTGAAGGTCTTGCGGCGTGAATGAGGCGTTTAGCATGGCGCGATAGACTCGATTCCGTCTCGTTTGCGTAAATGGCGAGAATTGTACGTTGCCGCGGTTGAACTTTGGAGGAAAAACGCGCCACGTTAACCAATCAGGAACTTGCAGCTAGTAGTGACGTGATTACAGGAAGTGAGCGGAGTCGCAGAAGCCCCTCCCATGACACAAATTTCTGCATGAATGTCTCGATGACTAGAATTTCACCCGTTGCTGTGGTACACGCAAATTTGTCACCTCAAACGCGGCTGGTGTGAACCCACAGTTACAAACAGACAGCGAGTGCTTTCAGTTCAAATAGATCTGATTAATACAGTCTGAGACAATAGTATCTAGTGGACGGAGTACAACTCGCTGAGGGTGGAAACTATGGTAATGCAGGACTAGTAGTGGGCGGGGCTTTATCAATGTGACCACACCGCATGTCTAATGAGACTGCTTTGGTTTAATGGAGATAAAAAAAGGAACAGGTGGATTTTTTCTTCGAATGGTGGTTGTGTTCACACACTGCCAACACACATTTTTGTACAAACACCTTGTAAAAGTAGATTTTGCATAATAGTTGCCGATGACCACTGTGGTTATTATACATCATATTTATGTAATATGTGCAGTTAAAGACACTGACGCAAATATATCTAAACTAAGCTTTCATTTTAAACACACAAATGAGACTTAAAATCAACTAAGGTTCTCAAAGCTAAAGAAAATTTCAGGTTTTTAAAATATGGGCTGGGTTCCACTAAAGAGTTCAGTCAGTTATTCTGTTATTTTATCTTTTCACTGCCACAATGCTGACTAGGCATGAAGAACCAGACATAAAAATACCAAAGTTGCCTGTGGTCAAGCCTTTCCACAAATTTTTGCAGCTGCTTACGCCTTATGTAAACATGCGCTTTGTCATACTAATGCACTGGCCTCCCCTGCACTCATCCGCACTTTCTTGCTTCGTTTCATAGACTACCAAGAAAAAAACTTGGTTTAAACTAAACAACAAGCTGCACGATTTGAGGTATTATTCATGCCTGTAACTCACATTAAACAAGCGAACACTTTGCAATTCAATACGAACTTGTTTGAATTTCTTAACCCCGAAAATGAACAATAGTAAAGAAATGCGTACTACTGCAAGCCCTGCTGAAATATTTGGAATTGTATTAATAGTGATGCAGTTGTAATGTCTTACGGCAGACACATTCCAGAAGATACAAAGTGACGTGCTACCAAATGAGCTGCACCTGGATTGAATTTCAAAAGAATGTCAGAGTAAACTTGATAAGAGTCCTCTGTAGGGCATTCAAATGCAATTACAGCAAACCTGCGAACACCTTTCACAGTCTTACAGATGTGAATTGTTGCATTTGTTCCTCTGATTGGTGGTTGGTGTTTCCAAGTTAAAGTTAGGTTGTTAAAAATGTGCGCAATGTAATTATTATAATAACAGGCAATTATTTTGCATATTAAGATGACATGCCATTGCATATTGAAAACCTCAACAAAACAACCAGTATTGTGTGTTGGTCCATTTAAGTTGCACTGTTAAAAACAAACCCACATGCCACCTCCTACAGCGTCATCCTGTGAAAAACCAATGGAGGAAAGAACTTAAATAACAACAACTTCCGAGCACCATCCACCGCAGGAAAAAGGAAAGCTGTTGGTTGGGAACAAAGAAGTGTCACATCCAGGCTGTGCTTATCTAGATAACTTATTTCCTCTTGTGCATTAAAGATTTTCATTTGCAATGGATTCACTGGGATGTATTTTGGGGAAAAAATGTATCAATCAAAAAGTTTTGAATAGCTTTTAAAAAATGTAGTGCCTTCCCTGATCATTAGTTGTTTATTTGACATAACATCAACTTTGTGTTTCTATCATTCAGTTGTTGGATAAGGATCTGCCCTGCTATCATTATAATCACATTTTTTTACTAAAATGTAAGTGCATTTCACCTAAAAACTGGAAGAATTTGGCTTTGTCTTGTTCCTTTTAACTAAAAAGTGAATTGTCTGAACCAAAATAAAAAGGAAGTTAAACTGCAAAATTACTTTGTTACCAACAGTTAAGCCTGAGAGGAAAAAGGAAGTGTAACAAAAAAAAATTGTATTCTAAAACAATAAAATAAATATGTGGGCAGTAATCCTTCATCTAAATCTACAATGATCCAAAAGAAAGCTATGAAATCTAAAATAAGGAGCGTCCGGTTATATAAAATGTAATTTAACAGTGTTAAAATATTCTGTTTATTATTCATAGCTACTTTTGTATTTTAATAGTGGTCGACCAATTTGTCCAATATCCTATTTTAACATATAGTACCCCAGTCTTGAATTTTTGGTTGCATACTTCTACAAGCATTACATTCTTGATTGAATTAAATGTATTCAATTGGATTTAAATGTTTGACATACATTACATTGTAAAAATCATTAAGGTAATAAAAAATAAAATAAATCCTTGAGGCGGAAAATAAAGAAATAAAACCGCGCATAAAAATAAACAGTAGAGCATAAACGGGTGATCAGGTTTCAATCGGGGGTGGGGTGCTTAGACGCAGGCGGGAGGAGCAGAAGCATTTAGGGGACCTCTCTTCTTTGTCCTCACACTATATCCCGACTGCATGCGGAAAGATAGAGGACATACGCGCCGCCATAGTTAACCGAAGAGTGCGGTTTTCAAGATTGCTGAAGGATGTGGTGATATTTAACCAGCGTGTGGACACTTTTAGGAAGGACATAGCTGGAGAAACAGTGTGGAAATCGATTCAACGAGGTACGTTTTCCCGCTCCGATTCGGAGTGAGACAGTCAGAGACGCGGCCAACGGATTATTTACTGGCGTTTTGCTCACCCACATGTCTTCAAAATCGTCACTTTTTACTTTATCGTTTGCTGGTTTATAAATTCATAGATTTATTAATTAATAAATCACGACCTTAGAGTTGGTAGAGATTCTGTGAAGTCGTTGTTGTATTTTGTTTGGCTCAGTCAGGGAACAATAGTAAACTTAAGCGCAGCTGGATTGTAATTTTATAGAAATGTGAAGAGATATCAAACCTTTTTGACTTTCTTGGTACTTCGGAACCAAATCTCTCTCTTAGCGGTCTGTAAAGAGTTGTTATCTCGTTCTTACGCAAGTTGTGCAGGAAAAAAATAGCCAGGCTGCTGTTTGGGATGACTTGCTGCTCTTGAGACATCGATTTACCTCAGGTAACTAAGCGCGCGCGCGCCAACGTTTGCATGCTTATTCATCGACACGTTGCTTTTCAGGAGAGACCGTAAATGCTTTTAAAAATGATCTTTTTGAGTCTTATCTGAGGTTTTTTTTGGCAAGTTAAGGGCGTTTTTTATTATCATTGCATTTAATAATAAGTCGTTTAACGTTACATCCGTTTTTAGGATGTTTCTCTATCATCCCTAGCTCGAAGGCAAACGACAAAGCACGCGTTTATAAACTTGGGTTAATTTGACCAAGAACATTACAAAGCCTTGTTTTGTTTAAACCAAGTAGGCTGGTAACGTTATGTTCGTTTAAATTACCCTTTGTTTATCACAATGTTAAAAAAAAATATTGATAACGTTCAATTTTAGACTATTCGTTTAGTACTAGCATTTGCCGGTTAATTGTAGGCCTGTGTCTCACAATACATATAAATTGCACCTAGGTTTTGTCTATATCGCGAATAATTATCACAATAACTTTCGAGACGATACTTCTATATAAATAAATCTGTTTTTCCTTTAACATTTAAAGGCAAATGTTTGTTTCTGGGTGACAGTTTTAGTAGACACTTTAGTTGTGGTCCTAAACTACTCTTTATAGTCAGAACATGGCCCACACTTGCCACTGAACCTTTTTCCTCACCCAGGTTAATTTTATTCTCTCTTTTTTTTATAGACTTTGCATTTGATCAAACTAATAAGGTTAGTGCTTTTCCAGAAACTGTAGCTAACACGAAGATATTTTTGAAGATTTTAAGTTGGAAACCTGAAGGCACCATGCAGTTACGTAAACTAAAATAATCTTCAAGGGGTTAAACATCATTTTTCTGAGGTATACGCTAAATCTCCTGTCTTTCCCCAGAGCTTTAGGGTCTGGTCAGGAAAAATAACTCCTTACTCCAACTCTCCACAAAGCCACGTTGTTCAGTGAAGTAGTTAATACCTGACTTGGTAATGGTTCCTCTCTGTGGGATGTTGCTTAAGTTGAAGAGTGGAGGAGGGTCAGGGTTTAGGTTTTGAGGAGGTGCTGGGGATCAACGGTCTGCCAGTCATTTAATACTCATTTTTTTTTCATAAGGGGAAAAAAATACACTTCGCCACAGTCATGGAAAACCTTAGGGTAAGGAATTTTAAGCGTATTATTACCATGCATGGGAAAGGGATTACTAGTTGTGTGACGTTCTGTTGGGGGGTATATTGGGTGAGTTTAGGTAGATTTAACCCTGGAGAACCCAGGAGAATCCAAAAACCCATTTCTTCTATTGAACAAATTTGACCCAGTGGGTTTTCCAGGGTTAAATATGTCAATGGCTGTATGCTAAATCTGTAGGATAAAATGTGTGATCACAACTCTTAGCCCCAAAGAAAATCCTTATCCAGTAATCATAAATGGCTAGAAAGGTCACGAGAGTTCATTGGTCCAAAAGTATGAGAACGCTCTTGTATGATCTGTCAGGTTCAGGAGTTTGTGTGTAATTTGAGGGCCAACTAGGCACCAGCTGTGCAATGTGGCAACCACACAATTGTACTGCTGTCTGCAAGCGGATATGTTGTTTTGTACGGGGCACAAATTACAGTGATTTTGATGCCTCTGATGTAACAGTCACCAGTAAACCCTTGGACTAATGTTGCGGCCATTGGCAGCGTGTTACCACTAGTTCCTTTAAGATTTTTATTAAAACTTGGACCACAGTCGGAATCTGTCTTTGCAGATGTTTTTTGGGAAGGTCACGCACCATCCTCAGTGGAAAAATCAAGTCACAACTGTGCCTGAAGCGCCTGTTGTTTACTCTCTGGAGCTGGTGGTGATTTTAGGGTTATTAGTTGTTGATTAGACCCGTGGATGACCCCCATCTTCTTTAAGCTCATAGAAAGTATCTGGACCTCAGTTTGTGACCAGACCGTTTTTGTTTCCTGGTTTAGATTTACTGTCCAGATGATACTTTTAATAGTGCTGCCAATTCCACAGCGTGTTGGGGGGCCTTCGATTTACATTAAGCAGTGACTTAACTTTTCTTTTTAGTGTCTTTTGGTTTAAATGAATCAAGTTTTTCAGTCTTCGCTAAAGCATAGAGGGATCTGAATGTTTTATGAAGTAGGTGTTACATAACTGCGGTCAGGGAATGTTATTCAACGTATTTGACCTTTTTAGGTATATTTAGTATTAGATTACTTCATATTTGCTTTGAATCAAGTTTATTTAACTGTGACTAGGTTTCTGAAAGGTTGTGAATGGGAAGAAAATGGATATTATAACAGCGCCATCTAGTGGGTTTTGTCAAATGCACACACGAGTTTCACAGTTTGCACAGGGTTGACTGCTAGGGTTGAATCTAACTACTTTTGAATATTTTAAATAAAGTCTTTATGTAGCCCATATTTCAATTATGAACCAAAATTTCTGAGTAATAAAATTATTGGAGATCACTTTTCTGGGAATAAAAAATTGAGGAGCCCAGTAACCACTACCAAGATTTTTAATGTGCTTTTAAGTTTTCTGAAGATGCTTATTTGATCTCCAACATGGTACCTGCAAGCACCAGGTTGCCCGCACAGTCTGTGAGTTGGCCGCCAAAGATAACAATCAACAAGTTAAAAAGAAGAAACAAGTTTTGAGTAGACTGTATCAAAAAAGTAGCCATTTAGATTGTTTTACCCATTGTGGAAGCCCTTGCTCACAAAAAGGTTTGAGACCCCTGGTATAGCATCTCTTAATTAGTTCAGAGTCATTCAACTCTTCATTTGATGTGTTTAGATCATACATGATATATTTTATGTTTATTAACAGCTGCTCTCGTCTTTTTGTCTTGTAGCACTGAGTCTGCAGTTCTTCAAGAAACATGAGTTGGAGTTTTCTAACGCGACTCTTGGATGAAATATCCAACCACTCCACCTTCGTGGGCAAGATCTGGCTGACTTTATTCATTATCTTCCGCATTGTATTGACCGTAGTGGGTGGAGAATCGATATACTACGATGAACAGAGTAAATTCACGTGTAACACTCAGCAACCCGGTTGTGAGAATGTGTGCTACGATGCGTTCGCGCCCCTCTCTCATGTCCGATTTTGGGTGTTTCAAATCATCTTGATCACAACCCCTACGATTATGTACTTGGGCTTCGCCATGCACAAGATCGCCCGCATGAACGATGATGAGTACAGGATGCAGAACAGGAAACGCATGCCCATGATCAAACGCGGCGCCAACCGCGATTACGAAGAGGCAGAGGATGACGGTGAGGAAGACCCCATGATTGAAGAGGAGATCCTGCCAGAGAAAGATAAGAAGCCAGAGAAGGCTACCCCAAAACACGACGGGCGCCGTCGGATAAAGCGAGATGGGCTTATGAAGGTATACGTGCTGCAGCTGTTTTCACGGATTACTTTTGAAGTGGGCTTCCTTTTTGGTCAGTACCATCTCTACGGTTTCGAGGTCCCCCCATCATACGTGTGCGCGCGGAGCCCCTGCCCGCACACTGTGGACTGCTTCGTCTCGCGTCCCACTGAGAAAACCATCTTCCTGTTGATTATGTATGCTGTGAGCTGCCTCTGTTTGTTTCTTACGTTGATGGAGATCCTTCATTTGGGAATCAGCGGAATTCGCGACGCTTTCCGGCGGCGTGCACGCCACCATAGCATGGCACGCCCGCACACCGGTGCTATTTGTAGGATACCCTCCGCCCCACCTGGGTACAGCACTGCGCTGAAAAAGGGAATTAAGCCGGAGTATAATTTGGGAGACTCTGGGCGGGAGTCTTTCGGTGACGAGGCGTCATCGCGGGACATCGATCGACTGCGCAGACATCTCAAACTAGCCCAGCAGCATTTGGATCTGGCCTATCAGAACGGAGAGAGCAGTCCGTCACGCAGCAGCAGTCCAGAGTCCAATGGTACAGCTGCGGAGCAAAACAGACTCAACTTTGCTCAGGAGAAGCAAGGAAGCACCTGTGAAAAAGGTAAGATGTGACTTAAATTCAGAAGTATGCTCCATTCATGTCATTGTGTCATTGTTAGTTCTCAATGGAAAACCATACAGCATGTATCATAGTTATATTCTGTTTTCTTCTCTCTCAGGAATCCGTGCTTGAGGAAGAGACCATCATCTGCTTTCATGTACAGCTAAGCACCCCAACTTTGGCTGGCATTTCTCAACCGGGAAAGTGGACAGAGTCTTTGTGTGTTCGTGTGTTGTACGTTTGGCTGCTTCAAAAGTGCGTGAATCAACTTAAGACTGACATGAGAACTTGTGCGCGTCCAGGCTGGTGAATTAGCGAGATTGTGCCGGGCAGTATTTTGGCAAAGTAACGGCAAGCTATGATCTCAAAGTAGAATCTCACCAGCCAGTTATACTTGACACTAGCCAGTCTGCCTAATACTCCAAAGTGCCCAAAAGCTAGTTAGGAAGATGTTTTTCTTGACGACGAACTCCTCGTTCACTAGGCGACTAGTGCAATGTCTCTGTATTTCATCTCTTTTGGGGGTGGGGAGGGGGGAATTTTTTGTGTGTATTTTGTTGAGGGGAATCAGTGGTTCTTCCATTTGTTTGCCACACTTCTTAGGAAGCGCCAAGAGTTGCATCTCAAAAATGCCTTAAAACTGGAGTTTACATGTTATCTTCACCATTCCAAAATTAGATTGATTGAGCCAGTTTAAAACCACATTAGAAATTTAGTTTAGCTTGTGTGTTTAAAACCGTTCTGTGTTTGAGTAGTGGACCACAGTTAGTATGTGTTTGTTTGTTTATTTTGTTTGTTTGTAAGCTGGACAAGGCTGCTGTATTTAACATGGGTTGGTTTATAGAAACGGAGCGTTTCACATTTAGCCGCGTTAACTGGAAAGGTTTGAGGTACGAGCAGAAGCTGCAGCGTCACTCCGTTTTCGTGACCAAGTTTTGCGTCACATCTTGTCCGGATGAACAAAAAGGAAACCTGGAAAATGCTTGAATACTTGTGAAATCTTAATTATTGTCATACAAAGAGGCTTTTGATATTTTATTTGCATATTGTGTTACTTAGTTGTATATGAGAAGTATTTTGGTGATTATGCCACTGATTTCTTGGCTTCTCTGTAGACTTATAGTTGCAGTCTTATGTTACAATATTATATTTCGTTTTTGAGAATTGTTTCAAGAATGTCTTAAGCATTTCTTGTGCCTCACGCAGTTGGAAGCACTAGTAAATATGGCTTTATTTCAGTTACATTTCATGTTTATTTCATTTTCAGTTTTTATTAAAGGTCATTAATCTTTATTTCTGTTCATATCAGTCAATATTTTGCCTCTCTATGCAAATACAAATGAGTTTGACCAAATGCAGTTTGCTTGCAGTGGCGATAAGATCACACAACTGAACTCCAAGCCATAGAGTGTGAAGTTTTATATATGGTAAAGTAGCAACAAAAGTTATCATGCAGCAGTTTTGTACGAAGACATTTTTGTAACGGCCAGGTTTTCTACTTTTCTATAAATGTTTTGTCATCTCATTTTTTTTGTATTTTCTGGAGTTTTTGTAAGGTTTTTTGTAAGAGATGTATTTTGTGATATGCCAAAAATAAACCTTTGAACTAAAGTTTGCTTCTGTGACTTGTTTGTTGTTGTGCAATGGAAAAAACAATATGTGACCCATAGACAACAATGCATTGTATGTCAAATTTACACATTTTTTTATGCCAAAAATCATAGGATATTAAGTAAAGATTCATCCATGAAAATTTTTTTTTTAAATTTCCAAACATTTATTTATCATTAGTAAAATGTGTGGCTAAGGACTTTATTTGGAAAACTTAAGGGCGATTGCTTAATATTTGGATTTTTTTTTGCCCCCGTGCCAGATTTTCAGCCAAATATTGGCTGTGTCCAAATTCCAAAATGCCCTTGACTATTTACATGATGTATTTCCTGTATTTGTCCCAAGTGTTCTAGTGGTTGGCGTTAGGGATGCTTAACGATTAATCGCGATTAATCGTTAGCAGAATAAAAGTTTTTGTTTACATCATATATATGTGTGAACTTTGTATAATAACTTTGTATAAATAAATGTAAACACATGCATGTATATGTTTTAGAAATGTTTTCATGTGTATAAACATTTGTATATTTATATTTAATTTATATTATATATAAATACTTAATATATACATTTTTTTTCTTCTTAAAATTATGCATGAATGTGTTCATATTTATATATATATATATATATATATTATACACAGTTTACACACATATGTGATGTAAACAAAAACTTTTATTCTGCAAACAATTAATCGCGATTAATTGTTTAGCATCCCTAGTTGGCGTGCAATCCCAAGCGTGCATGTAGAGTAAATTACCCAGTGGACATGCTTAGCAAGTGTAAAAATGTCAATCCAGCTAGTGGCAGCAATTTGCACCAAAACTTATTAGTTTTTTCTCTAAATAAAATAAACCCATAAACACTTTGAAATTAACATTTGCTGAAATTTATTATCAACACTCTTAGATGATTAACAAAATACATAACAATGTTTGCACAAATGAAATGTGCAACAGTTCCTTTTTACTACCAAAATATTATGTAATATCCATTTATTAACTTACAATTAAAAGTTTCCGCATCTTCTCACGAGGTCTTGGCAAGTCTTACGATTTACATCCAAAACATGATGCATGATGGGATACACTTAGCCTTGAACACCGTTCCGAAGCAATCATGTGTGGGTTTAGTGTGTGTTAAGGGCACTTCACTTTGCCAGTTTTAAGACCTGGGAAAGTTTTGCGCACTTACTTCCTGATGCGCTCTCGAGTGTTCAAGACCGCAGGTGTGGGTATTTGGATGCAGCCATTGTCCTATTCTAACAAACCATACATCCATGAATGGCTTGTTTATTCTGCTTTTTCAGATGATGTATTAATTTCAAATTCCCAAAATTTACCCTTATGACTGGTTTTGAGGTCCAAGGGTGCATTTCCCAAAAGTATCGTTGCTAACCTGTTAGCAACTTAGTTGGTTGGCAATGGGAAATTGCATTGCAACCAACAAAGTTGCTAACTTGGTTAGCAACCATGCTTTTAGAAACGCACCCCAGGTTAACATTTGTAGTAACAAATACTGTTTTTCAGATGGTAAGCATTAATTGCCTCCAGAATAAGTGGTCCTTATAATGGGCTAAATTTCTCACCCCCTAAATGTGATATCAATAAAAACATGCTGTGCAAAATTTTGAATTGTTCCTTGTAAAAAAAATCCGTAGAAATTACAATGTTATTGCAGCTGGGTTGCCGGTAATTTACCGTAGATTTACATTTATGTTATTTACTGGCAAGAGTTTGTTCAAAGATAAATAAAATTTAAATATTAACAAGTCTTTATCTTTACAGAATAAAACTATACAATAACAGTCTCATGCAAAGCATTCTGGGAACCAGAAATCATCATCAACCTTTTTCTGTTTTTTGCTTCAGATTTTGTTTCCCAGAATGTTTTGCTTGATGCTGTTTTTTAGTTTTACTCTGTAAAGACAAAGACTTGTAAATGTTTAATGTTCATTTAACTTTGAACAAAATGTTGCCAGTTAAAAACATAAATTTAAATCTACGGTAAATTACCGGCAACCCAGCTGCAATTTCTACGGAATTTTTTTACAGTGTATTTTTGCAAAAACTGCACACATAAAAATTGCTTCTTGGAGAGTAACTTTGTTCCAGTTATTTCAGTCTCTTCTGATCTGAGTATCCATATAGCGGACTTGCTTCAGCCATTGTCTCAGTGTATATTGTCTATTGTGCTTTATTCACATTAAGGCTTTCTTGCTTTGAAAGACATATCACAACTAAAACAGGAGTTTTAATTGTATGGAGCATGATAAGTCAATTTCTGCCATAAGTATATATTATTAAACAATTATACAAGCTAGCACAAAGTATCACATAATACGCAAATGTGTTAATCTTCAAAAGTCTTTAGCAACCTCTAAATATTCATTAATATTGAAAAAATGCCCAATTTTTTATTTATTTATTTAAACATAATTTTAATTTTCATGTATAGATCTGGCATTGGATATTGCAAAACTCTTCTCAGTCTTTTATTAGTCTTGAATATGTTTGAATGCAGCAATAGGCTGTCAGCTCACCATCTTAATATTTCTATTATGCAAATGCAAAAAACAAAATTAATTTGATAAGGGATAATTTTGCCCCTGTAGTACAAAGTACTTCAATAATGAATTTATTAAAAGTCTGTAAATGTACAGTAATGTTATCTTGCTGATTTCATTTACAACAGTTTGGGAGTCAAGGTATAACTTTATTTGTCTGAATGTGACTTTTGGAATACAGTTTCAAATCAAACTTCACAGAAGAAAATCAGATTTATTTTTAAAGATTATTTGATTATTCACGCAGCTAAAGTTGATTTACTAAGATACTCATGGTTTGTTTTATTTATAAATGCCCTTTGCAACTGCAGAGTTTTATCAAAGGTGCAACCTCACAGTATATCGCACTTATCTGAGTTCAGAGTCTATGTGATGAAAATGACTGTCATAAACTCCTGTTAATTGGATTAAAGTTAAATTCAGTGATTGTTGCACTGATACCTCAGCTTTATAGCCATTGTGGCTATAAAAAGCTCTTAAAAAAACTCTCTTCCAGTGAAACACTGCCGTGGCATGATGATGAAGCTCTTACATGGCTTGTTTACTCTCTCCGTCTTGGTTGTGTTCGGGTGCTACAGTAATGCTGAACAACAGGATTTCATGTTACTTTCAGGTCCTTTGACCACCAAACTTGTATATGGCTTGCCAACCGAACCTTTGGAGAGCCTAAATTCAGCTGTAGGAACTTCAGCAAGCGATGATGTGTTTGACTGCAGGGCTCCACTGCCCCTGGAATCCAGAAGCTACTTCTTGTATCTTCAGAGCAAAGGAGTGAACCGCTTTAAAGTTCCTCTCTCTTGGTCTCGCATTCTTCCCACAGGTGATCCTAACCAGCCGCACGAAGGCACGGTGAAGTGTTACAAGGCTCTTGTGCGCCAACTGCTTGAATCGGGCATAAAACCTCTGCTGGTCCTTCAACGCTCGGCTGTACCTGAACCTTTCAGAAGCACATACGGAGGTTGGGAGAACCCATTGGTGGTGCAGATGTTTGAGCAGTATGCAGGATTTGTCTTTGCTTCGTTTAAAGACCAGGTGGACACATTCATAACATTTAGTCATCTGCATGAACTTCATGATGAAGAACTTCAAAACGCTTTCCAGTCCCATGCAAACATATACAAACTCTACCATCAAAAGTTTGAAGGTGAGACTCTCTATACATCCTGAATGTGACTGATGTTACGTTTACAATTATGCATTTGGCAGATGCTTTATTCAAAGCGAATAACATTTTATTAGTATGTTTGTTCCCTGAGATCAAAACCCCAACATTTGTGCTGTACAGTAACCATGTACATATGATTTGTAAGTACAGTAGTGTTTGTTATTAGTTATCATACATGTACACTATAAGTCCCTGTCATTAACCTACACTTGCCTGTAAGTACAGAAGTGCTTCTTGTTAGTTACAGTATACCTACACTATAAGTATGTATCTGGTATTACCCAGTACTTACTTAGAGTTACATAATAACTATCAAGTATGTACCATTGGTAAGTACAGTAATGATACTCTTTAATTACCATGTATATACTCAAAAGTACCACACATTTGTCTATAAGTACAACATATTTACCATACAAGGTAAGTACATGTACTGTTAAATAAAGTGCTACCGTTTTTACACTCATCATGATGCGTTATTTATTTCTTAGGGATTCGGTTGTCTAATGGAATCAGAGCTGAAGATATTACCTCCATTTATCAACTGGGGTCAAAAAACATGGTAATGGTGAAGGGCAGGTCATTTTAGATATTGCTGATAATACACATAATATATCACATATAATATTCTATTATCTCGCCTTCAGGCATATATGGATTTCCTCTCTGTGCACCTGCAGTATGACTGTAAACTGAAAACTCTGACCAAGAACTTGAGGTTGTTACAAGTGAGTGAATTATGAGGGTTATATAAACAGTCTGCACAATGTCCCACGTTTATAATTCTCAAAACAGCTAAAATAACTTGAACAGAAAGCTTGCAATAAAAATAACATCAAGTCTTATTTTAGGATATCAGTGGTCAGCTGTCCATCCTGTTGTATGAACTGACCACCAGGGACTGTGCTGAACATGAAAATCTTTTCCAGCCTCTTATCAGTATTTTTAGAGGTAAATGTTTAAAAAGATTAAAATGGAATGAAAATTTTGGATGTTAACCTGGTTGTTGTTATTTATTACAGTTTTACAAAACGAAGATCTTCACATCATTGGCTGTGACATCACACAGCTTTTTGGAAAGCTAGATCAAGAACAAACATCCAACAGGTAAAACATTTACACCAAAAACATATTTTGTGTATGACTTTGCGTGTGACAGGCGTGTGACTTAGGCTCTGTTTACACGTACATGGTTATTTTTAAAAACTGAGAGATTTACCTTCGTTTGTGTCCCTCGTTTACACGCAAACGGAGAACTCGCCTCTGAAACCGATTGTTTCTAAAAACTCCGGATAAAGTGGAGATCTTGATACTCTAAACGCTTCCAAGATCACATTTATGTTCGTGCAAACTCATTTCGTGTGTTTGTATTTGCAAATACAGCTGCTCCATTATGTCGAGGAGCACAGACGAGTGCTCGGAGGTCAGCAATTTTACGCGTGTTTGACTTCATGCGGCGCTGCAAGAACCGACAGACGGATGATGTCAAAGTACCGCGAGAGCAATGCGAAATTAGACCTCTACCATTGATCGCGGTACTTTGAGGTCATCGATCACCTACTGCAACAACTCCTCCCTCCAACATGAAGAACCAGTATGCGTCACCACCAGTGCTGCCGGTGATTGGCTTACGTGGGGTTGAGCTTCTCTTGACGGCATATATGCACGGATATGTGTAAATAAACACTTTTCTGAAAACTGACATGTGTGCACGATATTATTTTTGATACCGGAGAGGTTGAAATGTCCGTTTATGAAAATAGCCGCCCACGTGTAAACATAGCCTTAAGCTGGGCACTTATTTTCACAAAACACGTGACGCACCTGGTTTCACATGACGCCACAAACACATATTTTGAATTTGCGACCCTCGGATGATCAGTCACGAGCCGCCACTGCGTCCTAGTGACAGCTTTTGTACCTTATTTCCTGAGAGTGTGCAATATGCACCCATATATGTTCCCAAAAATGCATTTATAAAGTCATTGTAGTAAGTTTGTGTACATTGTCATTTAGTCTGCAGAATGACCATTTTGATGGTTTCCATCAAAAATCAGCTTCTTCATTTTCATACCAAAAAGTATGGGAGAAATTTAAAACTCAGACTGAAGTGGATAGAGATCAATTCCTGGATGGATCATTCCCAGCTGGTTTTCAGTGGTCAGTCTCCAGTGAGAGTTTCAAAGGTGAGGGCGGCTGGTCTGAACACGAGAAGGGCGAGACCATATGGGACCGTTTTAGCCACGAAGGTCATGTCTTTGACAATCAGACCACCGATCTGGCCTGTGACAGTTATCACAAGGTGGACTATGATACGTATCTGCTCAGGGGTATGCTGTCCCCTAACTACCAGCTCTCACTTTCCTGGGCTCGCATTTTCCCCAATGGACGCAAGAACAGTTTGGTTGAAAAGGGGGCACTTTATTATGACAAGATGATTAACACGCTTCTACAATCGGGCATTGAACCAACTGTTACTCTACATCACTGGGATCTTCCTCAAGCTCTGCAGGATCAGGGAGGATGGACCAGCGACTCCATTGTGGAAGCTTTTAAAGAATTTGCAGACTTCTGCTTCTCTCGATATGGAGATAGAGTCAAAACATGGATCACCTTTGGCAGCCCATGGGCAGTGAGCAATTTTGGGTATGGAACAGGGGAACATCCCCCAAGTATTAAAGACCCAATAGTGGCCTCATACCAGGTCAGTTTGAAAATGCACTGTATGATATCATTGTATAGATGGTAAACTGGAAAGTCTATATTTACATACCTATCTTTTCTGCAGGTTACACACAATATTCTGAAGTCTCATGCTGAAGCCTGGCATGTTTATAATGACACATACAGGAAAAAACAGAGCGGAAAAGTTGGCATTGCTCTTAACTCTGAATGGGCGGAGCCAAAGAATCCTTCAAGTCCCCAGGATATTGCAGCAGCTGAACGCTATCTTAACTTCATGCTGGGCTGGTTTGCTCACCCCATATTTGTAGATGGTGACTATTCAGTAATACTTAGAGATCAAATTAGGAATAAAAACACTCTCTGTGGTAAAGAGATAGCACGACTACCTGTCTTTACCGCAGCAGAGAAACAACGAATCCTTGGCACAGCAGATTTCTTTGGGATTAACCACTATACTTCCCGACAGATAAGTGAAAAGTTGAATAGTTGTGATCCTGGACCTCATAATGTCGGGGACTTCCAGATACACGTTGACCCCACCTGGCCCAACACATCTTCTGACCAGATTCAATCTGTTCCCTGGGGGCTACGGCGTTTATTGAACTACATCTCTTTAGAGTACACATCTGTCAGAGATGTGCCCATCTACATAACGGGAAATGGCATGCCCACGGAGTACTATGGTGATGTGATCGACGACACCTCACGTGTTGAATTTCTCAAAGCTTACATTAATGAGGCAATGAAAGGTAAGTATAATAAAGTAGAACTAAGCAAATTTTGTGATTAAAAAAAAAAGAGTTTTTTGTGATTATTGCGGGCAAAAATCCTTGATCTTGCGGCACGTTTTCTTAAAAAATGAGATGGAATATGCGGGATATTTATGCAATTGAAATTGCGGGAACTTGACAAAATTGCGGGAACTTGCAAAAACTGTATGAACTTGCAAAAACTGTTTGCAGCTTTTGCAGCTTTTCATTGATGTTCACGTCTCGTAATTAAGTCACTTCCTAACATTCCCATGACAATAGGGGACATGGCTGCGCATGTGTGAAGTAAATGCAACATTTTTCAACTTTCTGCCAAGAGACTTTTTGCTAATGATGTTATGAAATCATGCAAGCCTTGCATATTTTGGGAGTTACCAGAACGATACCAGCATTTTCTCAGTCACAACATAATTCCCATATTTTCATTTGTAATGCAGTTATGCGCTTAATTGTCATTACTGTCTCATTCATT
The DNA here is from genome assembly GCF_030506205.2 of Paramisgurnus dabryanus. Classification (NCBI taxonomy): domain Eukaryota; kingdom Metazoa; phylum Chordata; class Actinopteri; order Cypriniformes; family Cobitidae; genus Paramisgurnus; species Paramisgurnus dabryanus. The sequence continues at coordinate 5,183,819 of NC_133351.1, forward strand.
TATTTCTGTCCCAACAGCTGTGCTTTTGGATGGCATTGACGTCCAAAGGTTTACAGTACCCCTAATGGACAGCTTTGAGGGTCCCAAGGGCTACAGTGAACGATTTGGACTGCACTATGTGAACTTTGAAGATCCCGACAGACCAAGAACTCCCAAAACGTCAGCGTATTTCTACTCAAAGGTGATCGAGAGAAATGGTTTTGCTGAGGGTGCTAAGAAACCTAATATGCAAATCTATGAAAATAAAATGGAGAGATCCAGGCTTCTTGGTCTACCACCGTCTGAAGTTCCCTCAGCATCCAAAGTGGTTTGGGAACAGTTTTCCCCTCAGACTAAGTTTGAGAGACAACTTTATCACTATGGTACATTTCCAAATGAATTTCACTGGGGTGTGTCCTCTTCAGCCTATCAGATTGAAGGTGGCTGGAATGCAGATGAAAAGGGACCCAGCGTGTGGGACACTTTTACTCAAAAACCTGGTAATATCCCAAACAGCGATAACGGTAACGTGGCATGTGACAGTTATAGTAAAATAGACGAGGATCTATACATGTTAAAAGGCCTAAAAATTAAAACTTACAAATTTTCCTTGTCATGGTCTCGGATCTTTCCCAGTGGTTATATATCTTCTCTTAATCAGAAGGGTGTAGATTACTACAACAGGCTCATAGATGGCCTCATAGCGAATAATATCAGTCCTATGGTAACTCTTTACAATTGGGATCTACCACAAGCATTACAAGACATGAAAGGATGGGACAACCCAGAAATGATAAAAATTTTCAATGAGTATTGTGACTTCTGCTATGCAACATTTGGAGACAGGGTAAAGTTTTGGATAACTTTTAATGAACCCCAGACAATTGCATGGTTAGGGTACGGACTCGGCCAGATTCCACCCAATGTGAAGCAACCCGGAGATGCACCGTACAGAGTTGCTCACAACCTCCTAAAAGCACATGCAAATGCATATCACACATATGATGAGAAATACAGGGCAACGCAAAAAGGACTGGTGTCTATTAGTCTGAATGCCGAATGGGTTGAACCTCAAGATGTCAATGTCCCTCGAGAGGTGTTGGCTGCTGATCGAGCCCTCCAGTTCCAACTAGGCTGGTTTGCACATCCCATCTTTAAGAATGGCGACTATCCTGATGCCATGAAGTGGCAGGTTGGCAACAAGAGCGAACTCCAGGGCTTGAAAGAATCTCGCTTGCCATCTTTTACCGATGAAGACAAAGCCTATATTCAGGGCACTGCTGACGTATTCTGCATTAACACGTACACGACCAAAGTCGTACATCATGCCACCATCAGACTGTCTCCTGAGAGTTACCAGAACGATCAGGACATCAGTAAGGAAGAAGCGGATGGTGCTGAAGATACGGCTGTTAAAGACCAGAAAGCTGTTGCTTGGGGACTAAGGAGACTTCTTAACTGGATAAAGAATGAATATGCAGATCCTGAGATTTATATCACTGAAAATGGTGTATCCACAGGTACTCGCATTACGGCCGATGACACAGACAGGATTTTCTACCTTAAAACTTACATTGATGAAGCTCTCAAAGGTATGGTGATGATGTTTTTAATGCTAATGTTTTTAAAACTTCTAGACACGGCACACATTTATTGATAATGTCTTTTTAGCAAACAACCTTGATGGTGTGCGCCTTAAGGGATACATTGCCAGTCCCCTGATGGACTCGTTCGAATGGTTGAATGGCTATAACGTTGGCTATGGACTTCACCATGTGGACTTCAAGCATCCAAGTCGCCCGAGAACTCCAAAGCGCTCGGCTCACCTTTACTTTAGTATCATGAGAAATAATGGCTTTCCAATGCCGGAGGAGGAGGAAATTATCTATGGACATTTTCGAGACGGGTTTGTCTGGAGCACAGCAACAGCCGCTTATCAGGTGATTTGAAAATCTATTACAACAAATAAATGTACAATAAATAATAATTTTACAACATCAAATTTGTGAATATTTTACAGATAGAGGGGGCCTGGAGAGCAGATGGGAAGGGTCTCAGCATCTGGGATAAATTCGCACACACTCCCTTAAAGATCTCAAAAGACGAAAACGGTGACATTGCATGCGACAGCTATAATAAGATCAATGAAGATGTCGACAATCTTAAAACTCTGAAAGTCAACCACTACAGATTCTCTATTTCCTGGCCCAGAATTCTACCTGATGGAACTAACAAGAAAATTAATCAAGCTGGACTCGACTACTATCACAGATTAGTGGATGCACTTTTGGCAGCCAATATTAAACCACAGGTAAATTAATGATCTGAATTAGAAAGAATCCCTTTGGAAATTAATGATGCAACTACCGTCACACCATAGATGCAATTTTGATACAATTTTGGCAAAATTGTTTCAGCGACAATGTTTTAACCTGAAATTTCCAACACTACAAGCAAACATACCTCTAGACCAGTGCTTCCCAATCCTGGTCCTCAAGGACCCCCTTCCAAAATGTTTTAGATGTCTCCTTATTTAAAACACCTGATTCAACTAATCAGCCAAACATGAGCATTTCTGATCATAAATATTAAACATGTTATTATTTACGATTCACGATCGGACACTCTTAAAGCAACACTATGTAGTTTCCATGTAAAAATGACTTACAGCTCCCCCATGTGGTTGAAAAGCACAACAGTGCCTAAGATCAGACACTCTTCTGCAGGCAGGGGGAGGGGCGGGGCTGTGTCCTACCCTCCACCGCCACATTCAGAGTGTGCTTGTAGCAACTAGGAGGCTGCTCAGGTTGCAGCAACAGTACGATTTGTCCAGTTAAAAGTTGTTCTATCACTGAAATAATTTTAGAGACATTATTTAAAGGTAAAAAAAACCTACATAGTGTTGCTTTAACACACCTCACATCAAGGGAAAATCTGATAAGATAATCTTTAGAACCATCAAGATAATCGGGACATAGTTAGAATTGTCGGAAGGGGGGAAATCAGGCCAAAAGCTGCCCGATTACCTTTTGATGTGTACCCAGCATAAGGGTGACATAATTAAAAACATTTTTGGCTTGGGTTCATCCGTTTGACCCAAAGTTGGGTTGAAATAACCCAGCTTTTATGAGTGTGTTGAAAATGCTTGGTATTAAAGTAATGTTACATAAAATAAAAAATATCGGACCAAATTTTGTCATCTATTAATGGTTTTTCACTGACAGGTGACACTTTACCACTGGGATCTACCACAAGCTCTCCAGGACGTTGGAGGTTGGGAAAACGACACTATTGTAAATAGGTTCAGAGACTATGCTGATGTCATATATAACAGCCTGGGAGACAAAGTACAATTCTGGATCACGATAAATGAACCCTACAACGTTGCGATGATTGGACATGGTTATGGATCTGCAGCACCAGGTATCATGAAAATCAGTCCTTTAACTCAGTGGTTGTCAAACTGTGGGCCGCAGACTGAGGGTAGTCTGCGAAAGATAAATAAGTAAATAACAGTAATTGACAATAAACACAATTAAAATGAAATTAACACTTTTAAAGTATTGTAGCATTGCATTAGGATAGATAAACTTGGTGTTTTCTCTCTCTCTCTCTCTCTCTCTCTCTCTCTCTCTCTCTCAAGTCCCTTAATGGAAAACACCACTGTTTCTTAGACTTATTAATACATACCTATCTTTTCAATGTGTGCACTTAATCTTTGTACAGCGTGTGGTGAATGTGTTAGCAATTAGCCTAGCGTAAGTATAGTGGCAACAAAACTTGGAGATTTTTTAAGCGGATAAAAAAATGGGAGCTATATTGTATGGCGGAAACGCACTTAGCAGTCCCTCCAGGCAAAACGTGATTATGCGATTCAACGCATAATCAGCCAAAGTCCGCATATTTATTTATTTTTCAAATACGCTGCACTTTCGCAGCATAAATTGCAGATTTCCGTGTGCAAAATATGCAGGGCTTGCATGATTTCATAATCCCCGCATTTTCCTAGCAAATGTCATATATCTTTGCATAACAGTTGAAAAATTTTGCATTTACTTCACACAAGCACAGCCAAGTCCCCTGTGGCCATGGGAACGTTATGAAGTGACGTGATTATGTTACGTGAACATCATTGAAAAGCTGCAAAAGCTGTACACAGTTTTTGCAAGTTCACGCAGTTTTTGCAAGTTCACGCGGTTTTTGCAAGTTCAGGCAATTTCATTGGATAAAAAAGCATAAATATCCCGCATATTCCATTGGATTTTTTAAGAAAACATGCTGCAAGATCAAGGAATTTTGCCCGCAACAATCACAAAAAAAGAAGAACTGACTTAGTTTGCAGCACTTCGACCTCGGTGTGCAGTAACATCATCACTCCTGACTATTCCCCCTCGCTTAAACTTCCATGAATATTACTGCGCCCGAGGTCAAAGTGTTGCTGACTAAGTGCTCTTCCGCCATACAATCTAGTTCCCATTTTTTATCCGCTTAAAAAATCGCCACGTTTTATTTTGTGCCACCATACTTACTTGTGTAACTACTCATGTAACAGTCTTAAAATAGGGAAAACATGGAAGTGTTCGGTGGCTTCTAAATTCATCTCTGTTTGGATCCTAAGGAATGAATGGGGCTAGGCTAAATGCTAATACATTCACGGCACGCTGTACAAAGATTAAGTGCATGCATTGAATAAAGATAGGCATGTATTAATTTGTCTAAGTTAGTGTTTTCCTTTAACAAATTAATGATCATTATAAAAACTGAAATATTCTCTCTGTGCAGGTATAAGTTTCAGACCAGGTACTGCACCATATATAGTGGCACACAACCTCCTGAAGGCTCACGCTGAGGCCTGGCACCTGTATCATGGCAAGTACAGAGCAAAACAAGGTGGCATTGTTGGCATCACTATAAACTCCGACTGGGCTGAACCAAGAAATCCATACAAACAGGAAGATGTGGATGCTGCCATTCGTGTCATTCAGGTGCATTTCTCCATCACTGCCCATTTTATGTCTCTGTGTGTAAATGTCTATGTAATAAACATGCTTCAATAAACACAAGTCTCTCATGACAGTTCCAGCTTGGCTGGTTCGCTCATCCAGTGTTCAATGGAGATTACAGCGATTTAATGAAAAACATCATTAGAGAGAGAAGCCTGGCAGCTGGTTTACCTAAATCAAGGTAAATAAAGTAAAACCTTGCTTGTAAAGTATTCAAAGCTTGTGTTTAAATATGAATCGCAACACTCTAAAAATGCAGGGTTATTTTCAACCCAGCATTGGGTCGAAAAGGGACGAACCCTACCGTTGGGTTAAATTAACCCAGAAAATGTTTATATTTGACCCAACAATGAGTTAAAACAGAGTAGGTTAAATTGTCCCTTTTTGACCCAATGTTGGGTTGAAAATAATTAATTTTAAAGTGAAGCAATAACTTTTTCTGCTAGTCAAAGTTAATAAAATTTTAAAGCGTGTTACATCCAACAGACTTCCAGAGTTTACCCCAGAAGAAATAGCGAGAATTAAGGGTACTCACGATTATTTTGGATTCAACCACTACACCACTGTCTTGGCCTATAACTTGGACTACGGCGACCTTGCACATTATGATGCCGACAGGTGACCAAGTCATTTATTTTTGGTTCATCTGTATATGATTATTGCTTGTGATATTTTTCATTCTGTGAAAAAGCGTTGGCTAAAATTACTGTTAATCTACAAGAGGGGCAGGGACTGTTGCCGATCGAACGTGGCTGGACTCTGGATCCTTCTGGTTGAAAGTCACTCCTCCGGGATTCCGGAAAATTCTGAATTTCATAAAAGAAGAATATGGAGACCATCCCATATACATTACAGAGAATGGAGTATCAGAAAGAGGAACACTGAATCTGAATGATGCTCACCGGATCCACTACTATAAGCACTATATAAATCAGGCCCTAAAAGGTACACATATTTTAGGACATACATTAAAATCATTTGTGATAGTAGATTTGAAACTATACCATTTTATCTTTCAGCATATTTGCTGGATGGAGTGGACATCCGTGGCTATGCCGCCTGGACCCTGATGGACAACCTGGAATGGGCTACAGGCTATGATGATAAATTTGGCCTTTTCTATGTGAATCGATCGGATCCCACTTTACCACGAATTCCTAAGAAATCTGTCTGGCACTATGCTACAATCGTCAACTGCAATGGCTTTATAAATCCAAGCCAAGGACCTCATGAATGTGAGGTTCTTAAACCTGAAGATGGCATCACAGGTATGTACTGTATCCATCTATCTGCTTATACGTGAATCTACCTTATGTGTCTGAATGTCTAACAGACTTTTTCTTTTATAGACACAACAACTCCTCAACCTACTCCTGCTGCTGATCTGGTGCTTAACTTTTTGGGTTTGGAAGTTTCAGGATCTGATGCTGAAGTTGCTCTAAATGTCCTCTTTAGTTTCACCATTATTGGTGCAGTCGCTGTTGCGTTCTTGCTGTTTGGATTGGTAAAGACAACCAAGAAAGCCAAACGCCATAAAGAGGAGCACATTAATCTGACATAATGAATAAATTCTGAACGTGAAGACTGGTGACACTTATAAATAATAAAATAGATCCTGTTTTGCTTCACTTTCCATTTTGTACAGTTTATGTTCAAGTGGTTAAAGGGGACAGAGAATGAAAAAACATTTTTACCTTGTCTTTGTTGAATAATGGTAGTCTACCCACATTCACAAACATACAAAAAGTGGTAGACATGCTAAACATCTCAGTCTCATAGAAATTCCTCTTTTAGAAATGTCAGCCAGAAAACGGCCCAATCTGAAAAACTGATGCTTATGACATCAAAGGCATCTAACTGCCCATCCACTTTAAAATAATTGGCTACATTTTTTGAGTGGCAGCAAAGTCAGCCAATCAGTAATGAGATTGCAAGTTAAGCCAGTAGGGGGAGCCATATAGGTGCAAAACCACTTGTTTAAAATCCCCCACCCTAATAGAGGTATCTGAGAGAGGTTTTTAGGAAGCTTCCAAGGCATTACAGACCCAAACAAAAACTTTTTTGTCTACATGTCACATCACAGAACAAGGATAAATACCCCGTTCAATCATTCTATGTCACCTTTAATAAATCTGTGCAAACATACATAAGTGCAGTACTGTTGCTTGCATGAGAAATGTTTTGCAGTTACGATACCACTTTACATCTGGTATCTTTAGTTAAAGGGATAGTTCACCCCAAAAAATTTAATTGTGTTATCATTTACTCACCCTCATGTTGTTTTAAACCTGTTATTCTGTTGAACTCATTTCGTGTCACTTGCATGAGTTTCTAGACTGTCTTTTTCGTGTATTGTTTTCTAATTTTTTTGTTCTTTTATAAAATCATTGTCGGTTGGGGTTAGATTTGGGGTTTGGGTTAGGATGTACTTTTATGTATTGGTTTCTACATGTTTTTTTCCGCTTTTATAATATAATCTCGCCTGGAGTTGGGTTTAGAGTTGGGCTTTGGGTTGGATCTCTAAAAATGTAACAGAGAGTGATTCTAACCTCAACCCCAACCGACAATGGTAAGAAAAAACAATGAGTAAACAATACATAAAATGAAATGAAAAAGAAAGTTGTGCAATAGACACAAAAAACTATTTATAGAAATTCACAAAAACACACAAAAAACCCAAAATGAAATTTGTGCATGAAAAAAGCTGAATTTCGTGCCATGGACACAAATAGTTAATCAATTTTTTTGTGACTATAACACGACTTTCCGTGAGATCAGCTTGCTCTTTGTTGTGTGTTCAGACTGTGTTAGCAATTATAAAATGTAGATGTTGTGCTAAATAAATATAAAAAAGTCACAATTTAAGGTTATTATGGAGTATTTTAAAACGACAGTTCACATGTTAGGTCAGGACAAAATATTATCACTGTTTTGACATCATAAAGATTTCTATCAGTGCTGAAAAGATATCATGAAACGCATGGCCCCTGCCTTAAGTCAATTTGAATACGCGCTCTTTATCTTAACAATGGCAATTTACTGTCAATTATTACTCTACACATCTTACAAGTTGCTCTTGTTTTATGTATTTAGTAATCCCAGTATGATAACATGCATAATAAAAATGAGAAAAGTAAACAGATCTTGGTGTTTGTGCTGTTATAATAATGCTGAGCACAGATTGATTTAATCAATGCAGACTGTCAAAGTTCACCGAAAACTGATTGCTGACCGTGGTAAGATTTATCAACATTTTGGTATTAAGACCACAGGGTGTGATTGGACATGACATGACAAATATTTCAACAAGCTATAAAAGGATACGCCTAATTCAGCCTGCTGCCATGTTCATCTCAAAACGTGGCTGTGTGGGACGGACGTCCAGACCATGTGCTTTAAACTTATTGTTTTGAACCGAGATGCTGGTCATTCAACCAGAAAATACAGCGGGAAAAATAAGTATTTGACACATCAGCATTTTTATCAGTAAGGGGATTTCTAAGTGGGCCATTGACACCAGGGCCGTGCAGAGACCATTGGAGGGGCAGGTGCTCAAAGAATAAAAAGGGCACTTTGCTCGCCGACACGCAAGCACACAACTGAAACAAATAATAAAGTAATACAGAATAGAAAGATGATAAGTCTAACGTTTTTCCTTGCAAATAGAGTGAGACAGAAAAATCTATATAGACTGAGTTTTATATCTATATATTTATGCATTTGGCAGCAGCTTTTATCCAAAACGACTTACAGTGCATTTCATTTAGTGTTTGTGTCTGTCAACACAGTATATGCAGTTTTGAAATTATATGATATTATATATTGCATTGTGACATTAAGATATTATTACGTTTACAGGCTTGTGTTTTTGTTGTCATATTTAAAATATAATTCTATTCTATTCTAATCCTGTTCGAAATTTGTATACAAAGAGAGTAGCCTACATATTTTAGTTTTGAATCGTGTTTGTGTTGTGTTTTTGCACACTTTGATGCCTTGATGACAGGGCAATAAAATAATGACATTCATCTCTCCTTTCATTCATTTCATGAAGCCTCTAGTACTTTCTTTATTTTCAGGTAAACTAAAACTGGTTGCAAAGCTGGAGAGTTTTTGACTGAGTTAATAATTTAGCACGAGTATGGCTATATTACCCAACATCAGCCGACATTGTCTTTTATCAAAGGCGAGTCCAGGAATCGTAAATTCAATGTGATACAAAAATTAAGAGTTTTTTTTACCGTATTCATCGGATCTTGCTCTTCCAACAAACTCCGCGTGACAAGTGGATGACATTAGAACAGCGCGAGAGCGATTTGAAATCAAACTCCTCCGTATGATTTCCCGAATATTTCTCGCGGTACTTTGATGTCATGTGCGTTTCGGTTCTTGCATTGCTGCGTGAAGTTGAGCACACCTAAAAACTAGAGACAGCTACCTGTATGAACTTCCGGCAGAGAACGTCCCTGCCTTTGCCTCATCCATTGTTTTTATATGAGAAGAATGTTTTATTTTCAGTGTGGGAAATACAAGGTGTGGCGTGTGAAGGCTGAAATGCGTGAGACTTGAGAGCCCTGTTTGCATCTAATGTTCTAGAGATGTTAATACACACAGACAGCAATAAACAAAAGCTGTGCATTCTCTCCTCACGTTGTTCTTGTAAAATAATAATAATATAACAAGCATACCGCTTCGGTTCAATGCCGGCTCGAGGGGGATCCTCCCTGTACCGTGTCGTGCACGTGTGGCCGCTGCTAGCGCTGTGAGCTTTCCCTAAAGAGATTGTCCAATAAAAGGTCAATACGTCATCATGTGACTAATTTTATTTGCGGCTAAATTATTTTTTATTAATTTTACTAATAGTTAGATTGGGCAGGCCTTCACAAAAGGGCATTTAATTACAAAAAAATGCCTTGACAAAAAGGGCACTTTGGGCATCCAGGGGTAAAGGGGCAGGTGCTTGGGCACCCGCCGCCGCACCCCCCCCCCCCCCGCACGTGCCTGATTGACACAAAATTTCCACCAGATGTAGCCATCAAACCAAATATTGAAATCATGCAAAGAAATCAGAACATTTAAGTATACAAGTTGAGCCATAATAAATGAAGGGAAATGACACGGGGAATAAGTATTGAACACACTTTATTTAATACTTTGTAGAAAAGCCTATGTTGGTGATTACAGCTTCTAGACGCCTCTTATGGAGAGACCAGTAGTCTGCATTGCTCAGGAGTGATTCTGAACCATTCTTCCACATATAATTTTACAAATTTTCAAAGGACAAAGAACCTCAGAAATCATGGATTGTTATAATGAGAAGAAACATATGACCTAATTTTGAGATAAGAGCAGTGCAACGTACATAAAATCTGCCTGTTGGCTAATCACTCATTTCTAATGTCGTAAGCTTGCTTACCTTTCTTTAACTAGGCGCTAATTTAGTAAACAGATCTTTTGGTCATATTTGGGGGAAAGGACAAACAACCAAAACAATCCTGGGTTGCAGGATAGATTGGAATAGCAGTGGTTCCCAAATTTGTCTGCATGCTTTGAGGTCAGATAAAAATGCTTAAAATCTTTCCAATAATTTAATTTAAAAGTTATAACGTTTTTTTAACCATATGCTTACAATGCCAAGATAGGGTCATTTAAGGGGTGGTTTCCCAGATAGTCCTAGTCTAAAATAAATGTAAGAGCTGTCTAAACTGAAAACAACTTGCAATGACATATCTAAAAATACATCAGTGCCCTTGTTTTGCCTTCCTACAATGCAAACAAATATTTTCAAGAAAAAAAATGTGCTTACCCCATTGGCAGATTTTTTTGCTTGTTTTATGCATAAAATCACTTAAATTTGATATTTTGGGTCTAAAAACTAGACTTTTTTGGGCCGTTTTGCTCATACAGAAAAAAGCATCTTAATTAAGAATTTGTAGATATTTTTACTATAAACAAGACAAAAATACTAAGAAATCTTTTCTTGAAAAACATTTTTTGAAGTGTAATTAAACTAAGACCTAGTCCTGGCTTGAGCTAATCTCTGTCCGTGAAACCACCCCCATAATTTTTTTTTTCAATTCTGCTTGCTCCATCTCAACATGCTTTTCAATGTAACAGTAAAATAAAATGGAAAGATGGATGTATAGGACCGGGGGCTCAGATTGTCAAATATGTATATGCCATGGGGGCCCCACACTGCAAAAAAATGACTTTCTTACTTAGTATTTTGTCTTGTTTTTGGTAAAAATATTATATTAATATAGTATTTTCTTGATGAGCAAAATGAACTTGGAAAATAAGTCTAGTTTTTACTCAAAACTATTACATTTTATGCGAATTTGTGCTTAAAACAAGCAACTAAATCTGCCAATGGAATAAGAAACATTTTTTTGAATTAAGTGTTTATGAAAAAAGTAAACTTATTTCAACATTTTTTTCTTATTCCATTGGCAGATTATGTTTGCTTGGTTTAAGCACACATTCCCTTAAATTTTATTTATTTTTTGTCAAAAAACCTAAACTTATTTTCCTATAATTTTGCTCATCAAGAAAATACAAAAATACTAAGAAAGAAAGTAATTTTTGCAGTGCAAGGAAAAAAGGTTGATGGATATAACACTCCTAAATCTTATGTAAGACCATTGACTGATATGGGACCACAGACAGCATCTTCCCACCAGTTGCTTTAAGATTTCATTATAACAAAAAGTATTTTTCTAGAACTCTATTAAAGAAGTCTTTAGTCTCTGCTTTCTGCCCTTGTGAGTTTGTGAAATTTGCATAGCAAACCTTAGTGGAAAAATCAAGTCACAACCCTGCCCGAAGAGGCTTTGTTTATGTGATGAAGCTGGTGAAGATTCCACAGCTTGATTGGACCTCAATGACCTCTCCCAATTCTTAGAAAGCTTCTTATGACCGAGCCATTTTTAATTGGTGATCTGTTTTGTATTAGCTGTCCACATATTCGAGTAAAGCTGCAAATTCCACGGCATCTTGAAGGCCTTTGATTGTCTAAAAGTACTTGATTCTATCTCTGGTTTCAATAAAATAAGTCTTTCTGTATTTGCTGAAGCACAAGAGGACCTAGGTGAGACGGCACTGGGGTCAGGGAACATATGGTGCTAAATACCTGAAGGGATGTATATAGGGGCCAGGCACCGAAGGCTTTTTTGCTTGAAAGGGGCTGTGAAATTCAGCATGTTCATGAGGTGAATCTATTTTGGAGAGACAAATTTTGGGTCTCAAACTGATTAATTTCAGCATGAGTGAAGGCTCAAAGTTATGCCCATTTCATCCAATCACTATAAAACAATGTATTAAACTCATTTTGTTAGTCATTTACCTAACTGCTCGCTGTTTAGTGATTTTGAACTGGGATTCTATATGACTGTATATGCCATGATCAGGGAAGGCAAGGCAAGGCATTTCCAAAACTTGGCTATAGCTCGATGTTTTTCCCAGAGAAGCCTGTTAAGACAAGTCCAAAGACAAATGGTCTGGGTTTAGCCTGATGAAAGCGCCTGACATTCTGGGCTTAAAGCGAACTCAAAACTTTAGAGAACCCAGCCCAGAGTTTAATCCATTGACAGCTGTGTAGATTCTCTTTTGAGTCAGACTACACTCCTAAAAAATGCTGGGTTATTTTTAACCCAGTGTTGGGTCAAAAAGGGACGAATCCAACTAATGGGTCCAAATTTTTTTTTATATTTGACCCAACAATAGGTTAAAACAACCCAGCATAGATTACATTGCGTTGGGTTGAAACCCAATAGGTTGTAATTAGTTTTAACCCATTGTTCCGTTAAATATAAATATATTTTAGGTTAATTAAACCCAACAGCTAGATTAATCTCTTTTGACTCAAAGCTGGGTTAAAAATCACCTCTACTTCAAGCCTTCCTCTAGTTTATGTGTTAATACACTCTAAATAAAACACCCACAACCAGTTGGTTTAGGAACACATTTATTTTAACTAGTTATGTAAACCTTTACACAATTGTTGATTCATTGAAAAGTCGTCTTGATCTGCAAGACAGCTGTGACCCTCCACTACACCTAAGCAACACAAAAAAGATCCAAAATAAAGATCAAAACTGAACCTGGACAATATTTACATCCACACTGTTAGGTTCCTGAAACGTCTTTCAATTTCCTTTAAGAACCTTTAACATCTGCAGAACCATTCTGTTACACAAAAGATTATTTTTAGTGATAAAAGTTTTCGGTTTTATAGATTTTTTTTGGTATTTTAAAAGGCAAATATTATACAAGTTTTACAAGATGTGATATAAGTCTCAATTGTGCCTAGAATGTGTCTGAAGTTTCAGCTCAAAATAACCTACAGATCATTTATTACAGTGGTTCTCAAACTGGGGTCCGGGGCCCCCAGGGGGGCCGCGAGATGGTGCCAGGGGGGCCCCAGTTTTATGACATTTTATAAAATACATTTATTGATCATGAATTCTGTGTAATTAAACCTAAGAAAAATAAGGCTACTAACCAACAGCACTACTTTGTATAACTTAATATGTTTTGTTTAATTAAAATGTTAAATTTTAGAACAGTTTTGTCATAAATTTTCTTTGGAGGGGCCGCAAAGGAATGCACTGTACAAAAGTGGGGCCGCACGCGGAAATTTTTTGAGAACCACTGATTTATTATACCATGCAATTCCAAATGCCCCTACTACATGGGCGTCGCAACCATTATAATGTGGACAGGACCCACCCACTTTTTAAGACCAATGATAATGGACCCACCCACTTTTTCTCTAATTTAGCGCATTTTTCTGTTCACTTATCAAAGCGCTGTTAGTCAAAATCCATTTCACTAGAGCACGAACCCCCAACCTTTGCTTTTTTTACACCGCGGACCCGTTTCAGCTTTTTTTTTTTATCGCAGAGAGGTGTGTCGCTGAGTTGCTGATCGAACAAAGTGATGAAAAACCTCCTTTGCAAAATGTATATTGTTTTAAACGGAAGTAAAGGGTCAAACAACCATGCATTAGGAAAATTAATAACTGCTTTATTTATAGTATATTTTCTATAGACGTTTAAAACCATATCTTACCGGATTGTTTTACTTTCACTGTTTCACGAGTAGTACGCAATAAATGTATTTTTCGGGGGGTTGGGGTGGGGGGTTGAGACAAACATGTCAGTCAATTATAAATGTACATTTTAGCAGTTACGTTGGTGTCGTCGTCAGATAACAAAGTAAAACGAATGGAGCAGCTCGCCAAATTGGTTGCAAGGCCACCGGAGTTTCTTTCTGTCTGACTGCTGCGCGTGGGTCTGCAGAATGCACACACGTCAGTGGCAGTTCCAGACGGGTTAAAAAAAAATTTTCACTAGTTCGGGTCGGACTCGGGTCTAATTTTCTCGGGTCGGGTCTTTCTTTAAAAATTTTTTATTTATGCACGTCGGGTTCGGGTATGAAGTGATTCGGGTCATTTCGGGTCGGGTACATTTCTTTGGACCCGAGAAGACCTCTAGTATGTACCTTTAAATGCAAATGAGCTACAGCTCTTCACTCCCTTACCAACAGACAGGGAGTGCTTTCAGTTAAAAATAGATCTGGTTCCTGTGAATATAGTCTGAGACAATAGTATCCTAAGCCGCATTAGCGGTACAACAAGCTAATAAACACATTTAGAAAAGCTTTGGGGAAAATTAACCAGTCAGTCAGTGGTGGTGGGCGGGGCTTTGTTTGTGTGAGATCACATCAACAAGATAATCAAAACAGCATGTCTAATGAGACTGCTTTGATTTAATGGGGATTAAAAAGAAGGAGATGGTGGATTTTTGCATTGTAGTGTTGTTGTGATCACACACTGCCAACACACATTTATGTTTAAACAAAGTGGATTTTGGTTAATATGTGTATTTGACTAGAAGGTTCTTTTGGGGAAACAAATAGTAATGAAAAAGCCGGAGGTTTATGGGGAAGTGAAATAAATAAGACAAAAATAACATGACACAATTTCTCAAAACACAGTAAGGAATAGCCATAATTTCTTTGCAGTATTCAAGATCTGAAAATATTGCATCTTTTTTGTTGTTTCAGTTTTCATAAATGAACTAAATGATAATATAAACATTATTTTTATAAGGAATTTGGCAGAAATGTTGTCAGTAACAAATATATAATATATATATAACACATATAATAATTTTACTTAAACACATAGCATACTTATAAATAATAAATTTACAAAATATTGAAGTGGTCTCTTATTTTATTTTTTTCCGTGGCTGTGGTACGGATATGAGTGAGTAACCCATTTCTAGGCAAAAAAGCTTGGCAATAAATAAATATTTATTATTTATTAAATTAAAATAAATGTGGTTACATGTTGTTTTTGCCAAAATAACTTATGAGATGTCTGATATTCCATCATGTAAGCAAAGTCAACAGTGATCACATCGTGTTTGGTTTATTTTTTCATTTATTTTTGCTACTATCAGACGTCTATTAAATTTTCACTGACAGCCCAAATTTTGCCCTGTTTCAGTCAAGACGTCTGAGCTGTGTTTGGACGGATTTAGACGTCTTTTAAATGCAAAATTGCTTGCTGGAAAATGTTAGAATTGAAAATATACAATTTCTGAAATGTTAGCATTACTTAAAATTAATACAATAGCTGACAAAAAGTTTGGAAACTCCAGATTTGGATAAACTTACCTGAAGAAAAACCTCATCCAGTCATGACATGTCTTATAAAGTCTTATAAAAAAGGAAAATAACAAGATTAACTGTATGAAAATCTCATAATAAAGAGACATCTTGAGTAAATGAGGCGTCTCTGTTCTTACCCTCATATTTAATACAACCATTTGTGTCCTCTTGTCCGGACATGAGCTGCTCCACCTCACCTTCAGTCAGTCTCTCACCTGAATAAAAAATCAATACATATGTAGACATTGCAATATTTAACAACAAACATGACATTGACATTGAAATTTAGCATGTTTTGACTCCATAATTCAGGCTTCATACCCAAAGTCGCAAGCACGTGGCGTAGTTCAGCCCCCATGACTGTTCCATTGCCTTCTCTGTCAAAGACCCGAAGGCCCTCCACAAAATCATGAAACGTGCCACTTTTAGTTGTTTTTAAAACTTGGTGGTACATGGGCAGAAAACTCTCAAAGTCAATTAACCTGGACTCCATCTCTAAAACATACAATTTATAGAAATAAAGACCATTTGTATCGTTACATTTACTGTAGTTAGTTTCCTTTGCATTACTTTGGACATGCACCTATTCTGTTGGGATGCCATCGTACATTCCTGTGGTTGCAGTGGCACTTTAACAAATCTCCGACATATGCAACATAACCAACATAGCCCTAATCTCTGCGACAAATGTGTGTTAAGTCATTCGCTTCATTTACTACCGAGGGCTTCCAGAGGAGACAAAAAAACAATAGCTGGAGCCATTTTAATACAGGGCTTGCCATGCACCTTGCCATGCAGCTGTTGGTTTCTATTGTGAGCAGCCCACCTTCTGGCTTTGGTTTCCCGAGGACGTTCAGTACTTCAGCATTGGTTGGGTTCTGACCCAAAGCTCGGATCACATCTCCACATTGAGCTAATGTAATCTTCATCCCCCCTATGGGTGTTCTGGCAAACAGCAGGAACGTTTCTTTGAATTCTGCAATGTGTAAGATTAGTTCAGTTGAATTGATTTATTCAGTAGTAGATTAACTTTCTTTTAAATGGTTCCTTACCTTCAAGTTGTTCAGGAGTGAGGTTACCCTGCAATCCAGAATAAAAGTGGTCAAAAATCTCTCTTTATAGATTTTTATGCATTGCAACTTGGCATGCATATGGTAACGTCGCAGTGTTGTGATTGCTTAACTTATTGCTCATCTTTATCCTGACAAAGAGAATCATCTGCCTTAGAAGATATGACTGAAATGTAGACCTGACATCTGAGAAATGTGTAGATCCACATAGTACACCTATTGGAATTCTGCCCTAAAGCGGACATTACTGTACATGTCCCGACAATACCTTTGGAAAAAGTGTGGAACTTTAAATAAAAATAGTCAAGCTTTAGGAATTTGAAGTTATTAAATTAATTATTTATTTTTGTGAATGCTAAAGTAATTTATCTTTCTAAAACCCTTTCTCTTTTTGTTGTTTTTCTATAGTTATCCATGACATCTGAAGTACCATAACCACATAGACTTACTACAATGGCAGGATCATATTTAAAATCTGCATTTGGGGCTTCAGCTGGTTCCTGGGCTGCTGTCGTTGATTCCGGTCCAGGTGTAGGATTGGTCTTTTCAGGAGCTTTTGTGGTTTTCGGAGGAGCAGATTTGTCTTGTGCTGGTTTTGCTGGTTCTGGTTTTGTTGCTCCGGTTGCAGGCCCTTCCTTGGCTGCTGGGACCGACTTTCCTTCTTTGCTGGGCACTGACTTTGGTGGAGCCATCTGTACTGGTAAAGAGACAAAAGCAACTTATTCAGATGACTGAATGATGTTTAATGCTGATGGTGGAGGTCTTAGGGTTATATACACAGATGCTCCCTAAATTCGTTGCACCTCCCCAATGTAACTCACAGTTCTAAAAAAAGCAAGACTGCTGGTGGGTCCAATAAACTTCATATGGTCATACCCTGTTTTGTCTAATCTGAGCTCCACGTCCATATTAATTTGCTGATATTGTAATTTTGTAGAATTACCCAAAGTATTATTATTGGGTAAATGGATATGATGTAGGCTATCGTGTGCAATGTAATCAGGACACAAAATTGGTTTATTATGATCCCTGTAGATGATTTGTTTTTTGCAAAAAGTGAATTTACTAAACAGCATGTGGGGAGAATGTTAAAGCGCCATCTAGTGGATCTTTATAAATAATCCATACAGTTTACAAGTGCACTTGCCCATCCTTATTTAACCCTTAAGAGATCCTAAGTTACGTATGTGTTCCTAAGGCCAAAAATGTCACCTTTTCCAAAAACTGCTCTGAAAATATCATACATATTTTTTCCGAAGTGGAACATACATATCAAATATTAATTACATTTGTGAAAAATTTAACCCTTTATATGCCAGTTTGTTTACATTAACCCATGTTTTTTAACAGATAAAACATAAAACGAATTTTTCAAAAAAAAAAAAAAAAAAACCTTTGAACTACCTTGTGATTATTATTATTATTAGACTTTGGGATGGGTCAAGATTGGTGGCAACATTCATTTTGATTCATTGTTATTTTTTGAACAGGGTCAGATTTTATCAAAAACTCACACTTGTGATCCTAAAGCCACAAAATTACACCTCCTAAAAACTGCTCTAAAAATATACATCAATATTTTTTGTTTCACTTTAAACGATTCAATCTTTTAAAACTACTTCTGCCTGAAACATACATATCAAGACCAGAAGATTTTTCCATTTTTGATGTCCTGTCCACCCTGCTGCCACTTCATCCATCTCTCCTCCGCTTTCACCTTCCTCCGAAGAATCAGACTCCAGCTGGTCTACTTCTACCTCTTCCGTGTTTGCCTCAGAATCCTCGGAGGAAGATGAGAAGCCATCCTCGCTCTTGAAGTGCATGATTATTTCTAAAGCCTTATGTGTGCTGTAATGCCTTGCCATTTTCACTCTCCCTGCTATACTGTTTATACTTATAACAGTGTACTTGCATAAACAACGTGAGAGAGAACCAAAATAAAGATTGATTTGTTTCGGTTCTGGCCTTTTGTCTTTTTTTACTGAATTAGTTCATAACTCAGAATGTGGCCTTCAAAGAGAGAAGAGTTTGGATATGTTGGACATCCACCAGCCATATCACCCTGTAGCCCAAGACAGCTTGCCCACTGAAGCTAAGCAGGGCTGAGCCTGGTCAGTACTTGGATGGGAGACCATCTGGGAAAACCTGTGCTGCTGCTGGTAGAGGTGTTAGGGGGGTGCATCACCCTGTGGTCTGTGTGGGTTCTAACAACCCAGTATAGTGACAGGGAGACTATACTGTAAAAAAAATACTGTCCTTTGGATGAGATGTAAAACCGAGCTTACCTGTTGGACTTCTAATCCAAGGAATCTGCGCGTGTGGCAGGGTTCGTGCAGCGTAGGCTTTCTTGTAATGCATAAAAATATGAAATCTGATTATATCTTCTTGATAACCACATTTAAGTGTCCAGACATGTTCAAACAGACAGTGAGAAAGATTGAGAGGACAGTTCACTGTAAATGTCTGTGAGTCATTAAGTTTGTCAGATTTATTTTTTTGAGTCTTTTTGTTTGAATTCATTAAGCAAACGATCCATGAAACATTCAACCAGCCTTGTTGGTAAAGGCACACACATGCATAAACCTATTTCACACTGCAATCCTAATTTGTCATAAATTTACCAAAGTTTGCATTATCTCTCATATTTGTTGTAGTCTATTGAGGATTTGCCATATTGCAATGCATTATTACTTAAATAAGTTACTCGTTGTTGTGCTTAGGACTGGGAAATTAAATGTTTAAGGTTATAGACTTACTTTGCTTTGGAACAGCTGGGTGATGTGAATTTCTCCGCACATCTGGTGTCAAGCCAATAATCTGGAGAAACCTGGTCAGAGGTTATGTAATGGCACCTGGAGCTTTTTTCTGTGGTTAACAGTACAAATACCTGAGCGTGACAGATACTTACTAAACAAACATTAACTATACACGAACCTCTTTTATCATTACAGTATTCATATCTGAGAATTGATTTGTTGCAGTAGTTTATCATCTCTATAAACGTTCTTAAACATTTATTACTTTTAAGGATCCAAAAGTGTCCCTTAACAAGGTGTGCATTTCAATCTGAGAATTATTTGCTTCTTTTTAACACACAATGGGTCAGTTTCCCATATGAGGGTTAGATTAATCCAGGACTAGCCCTTGGTTATTTTTATACATTTAAGTCCAACATACCTTGCAAAAATACAATACTGATGTGCATTTTGAGACAAAACAATGGGACTGGTATAGGTTAAGATATGTCATTACAAGGTGTTTTTAAATTAAGACAGCTAAAACTTGCATTTTAGTCTGGGACTAAGATAAGACTTGTCCGGGAAACCTTCCCTATTATTATTTTATTATACTGAAATCTCTCAGGCTAAGGCCTGGCTGATATGGTAACTAACAAAATGACTTTTTATAGACTTTCTGAACTCTGATTTTTCAGAGAAATCTATGTTGGTTTGTCTCGACTAGCTTGTTTACAAATGAGTTATGACAGGGGCAGGCGAAAAATGTTTGCTTGTTTTTTAAGGACACTCTGTTCCTAAGATCAAAATATCCTGCGTGGGCATATAATGTGTGCGTCTACGTATATAATGTCTATGTTGCCAACTTTCTCACTCTAAAATATGGGATAAAAGATGGCCTGTCGCAGCATGGTTTTGTGTAGGCTATAGACGGTTTCATCAGATGCATGTGCGTTGTCGCGGTTACCCATCTGGTCGGAACTTTAATTCTGGTCTCAGTTTGTTTGTGTCTAAACAGAACTCTGGAACAAATTTGAAATAAATATTTTTGAAGAAATACCTTGTCGGAAATAACAAATGTTTTGGTTTCCCTACTGAAAAATCCAGCTTAGACCAGCATAAACTGGCGAGCTGGGTTTAGCTGGTCTCCCAGCTTGGTTTTAACTGGTTTGAGCAAGCTGGTCTAGCTGTGTTTTGGTCACTTTTTAAGATGGTCTAGCTGGATTTAGCTGGAAGACCATCTTACCCACCAGCTTGACCAGCTTTGCCAGACTGGGAGGACCATCTTAAACCAGCTACTGCCACCTTAAACCATCTAAAACCAGTGATTTTTCAATAGGGTTCCTAAAGGGGGGAGACGGCGATCATGGATCACGTTAACTCAGTGTTGTATGCTTTAGCTATGAATTATGAACTATGGTAATTACTTGTTGTTTATTTAGCTTGCTATCAGAACTACTCTTAAAGGACTTAGGAATTATATTTATTAATTCTTTGCAGAGTTTACTGGAAGTTATGTTTGTTCCACGAAAGCCATTTGCTTGTGTATTTTAAGCAATTTTTGTTTGTGTTGTTACTGCTGAAACTGACTATACACTGTATTTAAGCCATTTATCAAAATGATAGCTATCACCTTAAATATTAATATATGCATGCATCGTCATCAAGCTTGGTTTATTTAAGTTAAAGGAATATTTCATTTTCTTAAAAGAAAAATCCAGATAATTTACTCACCACCATGTCATCCAAAATGTTGATGTCTTTCTTTGTTCAGTCGAGAAGAAGTTATGTTTTTTGAGGAAAACATTGCAGGATTTTTCTCATTTTAATGGACTTTAATAGAGCCCAACATTTAATACTTAACTCAACACTTAACAGTTTTTTTCAACGGAGTTTCAAAGGACTCTTAACCAGTGGTTCTCAAACTGGGATCCGGGGCCCCCAGGGGGGCCGCGAGATGGTGCCAGGGGGGCCCCAGTTTTATGACATTTATAAAATACATTAATTTATCATGAATTCTGTGTAATTAAACCTAAAAAAAATAAGGCTTTGTATAACTTAATATGTTTTGTTTAATTAAAATGTTAAATTTTAGAACAGTTTTTGTCATACATTTTCTTTGGGGGGCCGCAAAGGAATGCACCGTACACAAGGGGGGCCGCACGCTGAAAAAGTTTGAGAACCACTGCTCTAAACGATCCCAAACAAGGCATAAGGGTCTTATCTAGCAAAACGATTGTCATTTTTGACAAGAAAAATAACAAATATACACTTTTAAAGCACAACTTCTCGTCTAAATCCGGTCCAGCGCGACCTAACGTAAATGCGTAGTGACGTAGGGAGGTCACGTGTTACATATATAAAACGCACATTTGCGGACCATTGTAAACAATAAACTGACACAAAGACATTAATTAGTATCAGTTGACATAGAACAACGTAGGAACGGTCCTCTTTCTCAACACTTGTAAACACTGGGGCGGAGTTTCGCGTTCGTCCTCTGTGACCTCTTGACGTCATGACGTATTGCGTTGGGTCACGTTGGCGCATCACGACCTGATTTAAACGAGAAGTTGTGCTTTAAAAGTGTATATTTGTTATTTTTCTTGTCAAAAATGACAATCGTTTTGCTAGATAAGACCCTTATGCCTCGTTTGGGATCATTTAGAGTCCTTTGAAACTCCGTTGAAAAAAACGTTAAGTGTATTAAATGTTGGGCTCTATTAAAGTCCATTAAAATGAGAAAAATCCTGCAATGTTTTCCTCAAAAAACATAATTTCTTCTCAACTGAACAAAGAAAGACATCAACATTTTGGATGACATGGTGGTGAGTAAATTATCTGAATATTTCTTTTAAGAAAATGGAATATTCCTTTAACTGAGCATTTTATTCACAAGTCATAAGCATATTACAACAATTTACTAAGAATAATAGTCAACTTTATAATTGAAAAGTTTGGTTACAAATATTTTTGTCAAAACATTATTATTATGTTATTATGTTTTATTGTGTTTTATTTTGCTACAAATTTTTTTATGAAGGCTTAAATCAAAACAAACCAACTGCAGTTTGATTGACATTAACTGGAATGCACACTCAAAAAACAAGATTTTTGAAAAATTTAAAAAAAAATTAATTTTGGGACCAAACTCTTAGTTAGCTACGCTCCGTTTTGTTTGACAACACTTCGAACATCAACAAGAAGTGACGTCACACAGATTCGCTTAGAGCGCCTTTGAAGAAATCATTAAGTATTTTTTAAAAACATGCATAAATTCGCATGTTTGCAAATTAAAGGAGCATTTCACTTGTAAAAACATTAATCTTTATTGAAAGTACGTCATATTTGTAGTCGAAATGTACATGTAACATACATTAAACATAATAATAATTTTGATTTGGAATAATGTTATTTATTTTATTCTGAGGTCAAGTGATAATTGCGTAATTTGCGAAAAGTACGTCATATTTGTAGTCGAAATGTACATGTAACATACATTAAACATAATAATAATTTTGATTTGGAATAATGTTATTTATTTTATTCTGAGGTCAAGTGATAATTGCGTAATTTGCGTATAGGAAGGACCGGCACTGGTCGTGATCAGCACTGCTGCTGTTGTTGCTTGTGGCGCCACAAAAACTGACAGGTGGATGACATCAAAGTACCACAAGAGCATTTCGATAGCAATCTCCTCTGTATGATTTTTCAAATTGTTCTTGCAGGATTTTGATGCGATCTGCCTCTCGGATCTTGTGGCGCCACATGAAGTCGGTTGTATCAGTCACTGGTTAGATCAGCGTAGCAGTCAAATACAGGACACGGGACGTCTCGTACGGGACAAATAAATTAAGCTCAAAATACAGGACGTCCCAGCTATTACAGGACAGTTGGCAACCCTACTCGAGTAGCTTGTTTACGTGACAGAAAAAAATGTTTGCTTGTTCTTTAAGGACACTCTGTTCTTAAGATCAAAACATCTTGCGTGCACAAGATCCTCTTCATACATAAAAGGTGTGTAGTAACTGGATTGAAGTTCATTCATCTGGATTCAAAAATGTACTGAGGACTTCATCAGGGAAATCCTCCATCTACGTCATGGTATCTCAGATGGAGACCAACATCGAAAAACATCGGCTATGCTTCAATATGTGTAGGCTACTGTGTCTATTCAGATATATTTTATTTCTAACTGTGTCATTTACCTTCCATTCTAACATTGTACACGTTTGCTGCTACACTTCTATTATTCATCTATTTTAGCATGTTGTTGGATGGTGTTGATCTCTGTGGCTATGGCATGCATGAGAGATTTGGAATTTTATCTCAATTCTTAAATGTGTTATTCCCCTTTATAAATACCAAAGACATTTGTTAAAAGCTACACCATAATTGTGACCAATGAAGGCCCTCACTGCTAACTTGAAGATATTATTGTGCAATGGAAAATTATATTGTTTTATCTTTCTAGTCTAAATCAGTAAGTTGAGATGCTTCTGTTCTGATATAATTGTATTTTTTGTAATGCTTTGTGGGATGCATAATTTAGTTCCTTTCTGTACATGCAGCAGTTTCTTCATCCAGATAGCTGTCTTGAGGTCATTTTTGTGTGAAACTTTCTTTTAGATAACCACCACATTACTTGACCTCTGGTGGACAAATTTTAGTAATACATTTTCGTGAGTTCTTACCGTGGAGACCTGTATGTAGGGTTGCCAAACGTAGACATTATATACTAGACTTTTTTATTAACTTGGAGTCTCATTACAGCAATAATCATGACAACATACAAAATAGAAAATATATTAATAGAGATTAAGTAGACGCAGGTGTGTTGGAACGTCATCGAGCGTCGCCGCCATATTGGTTGGGTCTCCTCACTCTACGCTAGAACCAGTGTCAATCGCATGGGATTACCTTTCACAAGTAAGATTAATTTTGTTTATTTTACCATTTATAATATTGTGCCATCCTAACTAATGTTACCTACGTGTAACCAAACCGTGTGAAAATCCGGTAAAAATTCGGGGAGTTGAGATTATTGTAACTGAGGATACAGCTTCCTCAGTAGAAATAAATGCAGAGGCGCATTGGGGACCCATCCAAGATGGCGGCCGCGCTGATAGGTCAGCTCCTGCATGTCCCACTTTAAAAGTCTTAAACTATGCTTTAAATGTGTCTATTGCTCAGCATTTTATTTATTAAGCAAGCATTACTATTATTTGGTTCACAGAAGAGTATTTGTTTTTTGTATAGTTAGTGTTTTATTGGATAAAGCTGAATTGTGTAAATGTTGCATCTCTATCGCCATCTACTTATCTGAGAAACAACTGGTGTTTCCCGCGAAATCCGACCGGACAGCTCAAATTATAAATCATAAACATATGTTAAGGCCTGAATAGCAGTCACGAGATAAGGTCTAACATCATGGAGGTGAGTTTTGTGTTACCAAACATTACAGTGATTTTATTTAGAAAATGTAAATATAGTCTGTCTCAAATAAAAACAATGTGTTTATTGGTTTTATTTTGAACGTTTTATTATTTATGTTTTGATGTTTATGTGTGTTTTGTCAATTTCAGTCTTTATCTGTAGGTCACTGATCTCTGTTGTCCACTAGATGGCGACGTAACATCAGTTTCCCAGCTAACATAAGCTTTGTTTGTTGTTTAAAAAGCTTTGTTGTTTATTCTCTGAAAATAAAGTTGATAAAAAACATAAATTCTTTAACTTATTTTGATAAAAAAATTAATAATTGCAACTTATAGGACATATGTATTTTAATTAGCAAAAATACAACCTTTTTTCCTTCCTTTTGGCCACAGGTTTCTTAGAATAAACCCCAAACAGTCTGACGTAACCTCCTGTAGTCTTTTATTGTCAAAACATCATTACATAGTCATAAAACGTTTTGCAATATCCAGAATTAATTTTTTTTTTACTAAAGCTGTCACCTTTGTAAGTACCTAAAGGGTGCATATTATTACCTAAGAGGTACATATTGATGCCTCAGTGATACGAATTGGGACTTTTTAAGAGAGTACTGTTTAAAGGACCTATCCCCCATAAACAGTACTTCTCAATACTGATGGTCATTCAAATGCATCAGTACTCAAATGCATCATTTAAAAACAAGTGAATGCTTTGCTTTAAGTGAACTCATAAAAAAGCATAAACATATGGATGACAATTGTACAATTTGCTTTTTGTTGCTAAATTAAAGGGATAGTTCACCCAAAAATTTAAATTCTGTCATCATTTACTTGTGTTCCAAACTTGTATACATTTCTTAGTTCTGCTTAATAGACGAATGTTTGTAACCAAGCAGATATGGGGCACCATTGACTTCCATAGTAGGAAAAGATAATACAATGAAAGTCAATGGTGCCCCAGATCTGTTTGGTTATTAACATTTTTTTTTTAATATTTTCATTTGTCTTTTGCACAACAAAAAACATTTATACAAGTTTGGATCAACTTGGGTGAGTAAATGATGACATCATTTTCGTTTTTTGGGTGAACTATCCCTTAAAAATAATGAAATTAACCTTGTTTGCAAACATGCATTTAATGAAAAATGAATTTTTTTTTTTTTTAAGTGAATTGATATTGAATGAAAGATACAAAAGTTTACTCATGATTTCATTAGCAAGAAAATGTCCTGCGTGGACGTCTCCTTACAGGTTATTTTGTAAAGATAAAAGTTAGTTAGTTAGCAGAGAAACAAAAGTTTTTTTATTGGCCATGCCATCGCCTTGTTACATTTGATACACTTGGAGTTTACAATTGTGTTGTGTCTACCTCACAAGCAAAGCCCAGATCAAGATCCACCGGAGACCTGCTGGTTCCCTTCGAGTACAGAGTCTAATCTTAGTCAAACGAAATCAGATGAGCGTCATCACCAGGTCTCCGTGGAGTATGCTGTCTCCCTTTGGTGACGTTTTCACAACCCTGCGCTGGGCCACAGAAGATTTGGTCGATTTGTCTGGGGCATTATTAGCGAGGGCCCAGGTGGCCATAATGTTGCCTGGGATGCTTTGACGTCAGTTAAACCCCTGTTCTCTGAACGACCCCCTAGGACGCCTTCTGCCCAAAATGACAGAGAGACATCTACGTGACTTTTACAGAATTACATCATTTATCTTCTTTATGTCCACATCAAGCATATAGAACTTGTTGTTGGTTTTTATGAAATATTATGATATAGATATTACGATTGGAAAGTGCGTTGAACCAATTATACTCCCAGGAGAGATAGGCACTCTCTTCCCATATAGATGCCGCCGTACGGCTTGTTTAATGGGTTTCTTTCCTGCTTGACATGCACTTTTTCTGCAATGCGAATTTATGAGCGAAGGCAAAATATTTACAGTCGTCTTATGCGCCCTGTTCTCTGCACACATTATAAGACACTTAAATGGGTGCATTTTTCAAAGAATTTCGGGGAAATGTTTATAAACAAATGGGGATAACCAATCGTAGGGACGTCATGACTTTAATATATTTTTCCTCTATCTGCAGTGTTGGATGTCTGGCGTACTCCCTTTCCTGGAAAAGGCCTGACATGGTTGCTTTTGAAATGTGAGAACATGAAAACATTATTGTAAAGGAATGATGTGGGGTGGGACGCAGAATCTGAAGTTTAAACAGTGGGGTGAGTATTTTCACCTCAGTAATCTGAACATGATACTGTAAGAATGTTTCCAGCTGCAGGGACGCCTGGGCAAAATGCCATCCTCACTGAGCACCTGAAAAGATGTCCTGTTTATGAAGATTGTGATGATGGTGGACATGGCTTTATGAGCATAGTTTTATGTCCTGTGTGAATTTTCTCCTCAAAGTATTGGGTAACATTAAAAAATATATATTTATTATTACACATCAGCACATATGTGATCCTGGTCATAATGTTCAGTTTTTTAAAAGGGCACCTATTTCATTGCTAAAAAACAATGTTATTTTGTGTATTTGGTTTGCGTGGTTTATGGTTTTAAAAAACGCATTATTTTTCAAATACCATACATATTTTGTAGCTCCAGATTTCACTCTCGTCCTGAAACCCATGGATTTGAAAAGCTCTGTGTCTCTGATTGGCCAGCTAATCTGTACATTGTGATTGGCCTGAATACCTCTGAAGTCAGCAGGAAATGTGACGCTCCTTACCATGTTTGAAAGATTCGGTCACAATGCAATGCTAACTGGAGTTAACTTACAGGCTGTGAGACCGAAGTGGGATGAATAATGATAATGTCGATCTTGTCTACATCACCAATCCCAGGAAGTAAACTGTTGCCTACAATCCGTGTGTTTGTTGTAGTCCAAAAAAAGAGATTTACATTGGAAACAATAACTTGCGTCATTGTTTACTTTGGGGTTTGTACCTTTTGCATATCGTTAACATGTACTAATACACACTTACACACCAAAGGAAATGTAAAAACATTAATCGGACAATAGGTGCCCTTTAAATTAAGATTTATACATAAATACGATTTTAAATTGACGTGGTTTTTTTTTAGGATAGGACGATATTTGGCCGGACAACTCT
Source organism: Paramisgurnus dabryanus (assembly GCF_030506205.2). NCBI lineage: Eukaryota > Metazoa > Chordata > Actinopteri > Cypriniformes > Cobitidae > Paramisgurnus > Paramisgurnus dabryanus. The sequence goes on from NC_133351.1 coordinate 5,211,834, forward strand.
TTGAAAATCCGGAATCTGTGCAAAAAATCAAAATACTGAGAAAATCGCCTTTAAAGGCGGGGTGCATGATTTTTGAAAAAAAAACTTTGGAAAAGGTAGTCGGGCCGAGTACCAAAACACACTTGTAGCCAATCAGCAGTAAGGGGCGTGTCTACTAACCGACATTGTTGCCTGGGTTGCGTATGTGTGGGGCGGTTCCAGATTCTCTTGGGGTAGGGGCGTGTTTGTTTAGGTGATTTCAAATATCAACATTTCATGCCTTTAAAGTTGTCCAAATGAAGTCCTTAGCAACATATATATTACTAATGATAGATACATTTTTGATATTTTTATGGTGAAATGTACAAAATATCTTCATGAAACATGATCTTTACTTAATATCCTAATGATTTTTGGCATAAAATAAAAATAGATAATTTTGACCCATAATGTATTGTTGGCTATTGCTACAAATATACCCGTGCGACCCTTTGCATTTTTTGTGATCCAGGGTTACATATTAGTACCTCAAAGGTACATGTTGGTACCAAAAAGGGCATATTAGTACTTCAAAGGCACATCTTAAAACCAAATTTTTATTTAGCATTTATTAATCTCAGTTAATGTTAATTTAATATTTATTTATAAAACACTTAAATCTTAAGTTAATGCAGAATAAAAAGAACATGAACAATTGTATTTGCTAAAATTAACGAAAAATAATTTATGCTTAAAACCATAAACTGGTAAATGTATTGGTCATTGTTAGTTTATGCTGCTAATGCATTTACCAATGTTAACAGATACTCCTTATTGTAAAGTGTTATCAAGACTCTCAGGAAAAAAAATGGTACAAAAGCTGTCACTGGGACCCTAAAAAATGCCTAATATTTACCCTTTAGGTACTGATATATGTACCTCTGAGGTACCAAAATGTGCCTAGTAGGTACTAATATGAGCTTTTTAAGGGGACCATCACAGTGACAGCTTTGACTTTTATTTCTGAAAGTGAATTATTGTATGATTGGGAGGGGCATTCTTATTTTAGACTGCATTCTATAGGACAAACATTTGGTTAGACTTGTAAGAGTAAGATGTGTCATCAATATGTTTGCTTCTGGAATTTTATTTTGTTTATTAGGAGTACACATGTGCATAGAGGAGCTAAAAACAAAACTTTCCAAATTGTCCTGCAGAACAGAAGCAAAAAGTTGAATTTTAAAGTGATAAATTTGAAGTCTTTTGAATCCATGTGATAAATCGTAACAGCCGCCCATTTTCCCTTCGGCACATTTGTGAGCATTTATAAGAGAAGTTGCATTGAACGAGTCTGTTTAAAATCTTTAGTCCTCTTTCATTATAATTGCATCCAAAGGAGTGACCAGTAAATTACTCATAATTTTTTGCTTTTGTGTTCCACGAAAGTAAGAAAGTCATACTGTAAAATTTAGTGGCATACACATTAAGATAAAATGTACCTCTATAACTTTATCGTTTCATGCCAGAACACTTGTGTGTCAAATTGCAGCACATAAGGAAGAATAACCCATCTAATTAAAGAAAAAAAAAACGTTTCTTGGCTTCGTCCCGATGCTTTTAGAATAGTGCTCTCGAAAAGCACTAAATTAGCGTTCATCATCGCCCACGTTCCTCTCCCGACTCATATAAGCGTCTGAATAATGCATGTACTTTGATTACCACATGCACCACAGAATCAGTGTTCATGTATTCCTCAGACGCTCACTTCTGCAGATATCTTAAAAGGGCAGGCACGCTTCAACCATTTAAGGCTGTGACGATACAGTCATTCAGCTTAAAGGTTGATTCACGATCCCTTTTGCTACTTGAATACCACCAAAGCTCTCCAACCCACGTACAGTTAGAAATTGTAATTCTGTGCAACTTACAACCAAAATTGCGTTATAATACGTTGGGCTTAAAGTGGTTCAAAAACGTTTTTTGCTTATTACTTAAAAGGAACCTTAAAAACTACACAAAGAGCTCAGATGCAAAAGCCGCTTAACGCCACCTCCATCAAAAATCAGATCATGACATTGACCGGATGCTCTCTGCACATATTATACGTTTATCACTTTCGCTTCAAATCCGCTTAAAGGAATAGTTCAACCAAAAATTAAAATGTTGTCATGTTATTTCTCCAAATATCTCCTTTCGAGTTCATCAAAACAAATACATTTATACATGTTTTATTATTAAAACAACACATTTACAACACTTTTAACCAGTGTTGGGGTAACGCATTACAAGTAATGTGCATTACGTAATAATATTGCTTTTCTGAAGTAACGACTAAAGTAACGCATTACTTTATAAATATACACATTAATATTTGAGTTACTTTTCAGTTTAATTAATTCAATTTAAAAATAAAATAATGTACTGAATTAAACTAAACATATAAACGTAGAATTAAGCACTCTGTGCGCCTGAGCATGAAGAGTTTGAGTCAGAAAGAAGATGGCAGGCCAGAGCTTGACATTTTTGCGAACAAAAAAACACCTGCAAGGCCTGAAAGTGATCAAACCTCAGCCAAGTAAGAAAAAGTAGCGTAAAAGTAACTTTAAAGTAACTAAGTAACGCAATTAGTTACTTTTTTGGGGAGTAACTTAATATTATAATGTATTACTTTTAAAAGTAACTTTCCCCAACACTGCTTTTAACACAACTTGTGTTTTATTTTACACAAAATCAACACAAAACGACACATAATGTATGGAAACCCATTTCCCCCACATAAGAAAATAATTCATGCTCTGATAAATCTTAATTATGACTTTAAAAGTCATACTTTTGACTTTCTATCTCATAATTTCGACTTTTAAAGTCATAATAATGATTTATCAGAGCATGTTTTTTTTCTAATGTGGCGGAAATGGGCTTCCATATGTATCCCTTTAATCTCGACCTCAGGTCTTTAAGAAATACTGGTTTGTTGGCAAAGTTAAATGCCATTTGCTGATTTTTCAGCAAATTCCTCTAAATAAGCGATAGAAGAATTGTATGGCGTGTGTACATCAGAATAAAGGTTAAAGGAGGTTTGCCTAATATATTAGGATATTAACCAAATTTTTGAGTCTTTTACCTTTATTCAGAAAGGACAGTGAAGACTTTTTTAGAAGTACTTCTAAATTCATCCCTGTTTGGATCCTAAGGAATGAATGGGGCTAGGCTAAATGCTAACACATTCAGAACACGCTGAACAAAGATTAAGTGCATGCATTGAATAAAGATAGGTATGTATTAATTTGTCTAAGTTGAGGTAAGAACATAGTAAAATATTGAAAAATGGTGGTGTTTTCCTTTAACAATGGGTTCAAATTCAGGTAACACACATACAGTACTGATAAGAAGTAAAGCGTATAGACACATGCTGATAAAAAGTAGCATATGCTCAAATAAATGCATACTTTATAAGTACTGTAAATCACTTTGGATAAAAGTGTCTGCCAAATACATTAAGGTAAATGCACGATTAAAAAAAAATCCTTTGCAAAAATCTTTTTAAATGGATAGTTCAGTTTTTGATATGTTAGAACCTGTGGTGGTGCTGTGATGGTGTGATACATAATGTTTTAATCTGAACGTAATGTAATTGCAAGTTAGATTTTAGAGCTGTGCTTAGAAAACTTGGGATATAATTTACAAGAAATAAAGTTTGTGAGTCATTTTTGTGATTTACTAAAAAGTCAACCTACATAATGTAAATAATATGCTGTAAACATATAACCTTGATATCTTTAATATTGACTGAGTAAGGTTTTGTCAAAAATGTAAGTTTTTTAATGTTAGACTTTAGCCTGAATTTAACAGACATATGCTTCAAAATGTCTAATTTTGCATTACACTAAATCAACTCAAAGGTTTAGATTCATGTGAAGGAGAATAAATAACGACAGTCTTTGTGTTTCCTGTTCCTTTAAGGTTTCCCATTTCTTTGTATTTTTGGATTATATTGGTAAAGACATAAACTTTTGTTTGCTACCCAATGATGGAGAGCTGAAGCTCGCTCACTCACGATCTCTCTCCAAATTGCCTGGCTTCATTACAACACAATTTTTCAGGCCCATTATTTAGATCAATAGACTTTGACAAGGTCTGCAACAAAAGGACATAACAATTCATTTCACAATGGTGCAGAATAAAAAAATGATTGACAGTACTTAATATAGATTATTCACACTGGTCATTTAAATAAATGGAGGGGCATCCTGAAGTTTTTCTCTATGTATGGCAGCTATCATCATCGTTGAGTTTGCTCGGGAATTATGTGCACTTTGTTTTTGAAAAGGTTAATCTACCAATATGAAGGATTGCAGGGAAATCACGCCCTGACTGATTCCTTAAGAAAAATAGTTGTAACCTTTATGTGCCGACAAGAAACCCTTTTGGATCGATTCGGCTTTCAAAGCAACAGTGAAGAATCATCTCAACTTGCTCAAGTGCCAATATGTCTGCCATTGTTTCTCATAGCTAGTTCCTGTTGGCATGCTCATGTCGACATCTACCATTAATAATCGACACCACTGGTATTTCCAAAAGCCAGCACATGATAACCAAAAAATTAAGTAGATAAACACCAACAGGTATTTGCAACATGATCTCACAAAGTTCCGTGGGATAGTCACGGAATTTTTTGCTAATTTTTCCGTGGCATTCTCACGGATCTCCGCATATTTCCGTGGCCCTGCACAGACTTTCTTTTCCGTGGCATTCTCACGGATTGGTTACTCAACTGCTTTTTCCTATTTTCAAACCATTGTCGCTTCGGTTTAGGGTTAGATTTGGTGTTTGCGTTAGTATGTCACTTTAGATATTGGTTTATAAAAAAAATTCTGATGTATTCTTTTATATTTTCTAAACTTTAATCAATTGTCGCCTGGGGTTGGGGTTAGAGTTGGGTTTGGGTAGGGATGTCATTTTATGTAAATATAACCCTAAACCGAAGCGACAATGGTAAGAAAATAGGACAAAACAGTTGAGTAACCAATCCGTGAGAATGCCACGGAAAAGAAAGTCCGTGACTATGCCACGGAAATTCGTGAGATCAGGTTGGGTATTTGATACATTTATATCTATCAAGATAGTTCACAACCTGTATAACATTGAAGTCTACCACCTACAACTATCAGGAAAGAAAAGGTTAAATAAATGGTCCCTGGGTGTCACTGGGGTGGTACTCTTTCAACAAGTACACCTTTGCACCTGAAGGGTTCATAAAAGGACCCCAAAGTTATATACTGGTCCCAAATGTACACCTATCTGTACCTAAAAAAAAATTCAAAATATGTGATCTGCACGTCGAGAGATCCTGTGTGCATCACGTGTCTTGTCAAAATAAGTGCATGCTGCAGATGCATCTATAGGGTTTATGATAAAAAGACGCTTGTGTTTGCCAGATACTCGTATAATCTCATGCGTAATCAGGGTTTACTGTTAAGGGAGTGTCTTGCATGTATTTTGTGAAATTATGCATCTCTTTTATTATAAACAGTTTTACAGTTTTGATACGTGTGCAACAGGCACTTATTTTGACAAAACATGTGATGCACATGGGTCGCATGACACAACAAACACATAGAGGCTGTTTACACTTGGCATTAACATGCGTTTTCGTCGATCGGATCACAAGTGGACGACGTTAATGCCAGGTGTAAACGGTGTTCAAAATGTTTTGAACGCGTCCACTTTCGACCACTTTCAACCACATCCAGAGGTAGTCGAAACCACTTTCGATCAGATCGCTTTGGAGCTGCGGAACGCAATGTGGTTGAATGTGTTCGAACAGCCACACGCGACCGCCTTCTCTCCGCCCATTTATCTAATCTGAGGTATTAAACACAAGTTTTACGTCTTTTTTTGACTTCTGGCGTGAACATACTGTGAACAGCGCTATTTTTAGCCTTTCATTGATAAAACTACTGCCGGTGTTCTCCGTAGTTTCGTTTTGAAAGCGTGAAAGTTGCGCGATCCTATTTCATCAATTGCGCTGAAAATTCAGAGAAAGCTCTAACATATAAACGTACAAAACACTGTGCAGCATGTATACTTGCTAAACAAGCAGTGGACTCCGACATAATATTAGTTTGCGTCCATATAAACTCATAATTACTCCTGCTCGCGTTTGAATGACAGCAGAGAGACTCGCCCACCGTCTCACGGACCGTCCCCTCACAGTATTCAGGACAGAAGTGGTCGAAAGTGGACAAAAGAGACGGATTTAAATACCAGGTGTAAACGTAATGTGTCTCTCTCGTCCACTTGTGATCCAATCGATGAAAACACATCTTAATACCAAGTGTAAACAGCCCCATACTTTGAAAACGCAAGCAACACACATGACACTTGCAGAAAGTGTTTGTCTTGGCTTGGTCTGAGCAACATTAGTCTGAGTAATAGCTTCATGTACTTCAGGACTGTGACCTTTAGTGGTCAACACTAAAAAACCTACTGGTGGTGTTATTCTCAGATTTAAGTAATAGTTGACATGTGAACATTTTGTCACTATTAACTTATCGTTGTCCTGTCGCAAACCTTAATTTTTTTATTTCTGTTAAAACATCTACATGCATTTTGTCTTCAAGTTTCTGACGTCAGTTTACAAAATACAATTGCTGTTAACTTATTATTATATATATATATATATATTATATTATATATTAAAATTAAGTGCCTTTATTTGTTTAGTTTTAGGGTTATATATTATGATTTTTTGGCGGTCATGGTTGTGGTGGAGCTTTTTCTCAGGCAGGTTTATATATAGATTGTTAGTTTTAAATGTACTTTTTTACTTTAATTGGTTTTCCTTCAAGGCTTCCAATTTATAGAAATTTGGATTATATTGGCAAAATCTGCCAGTTGACATAAATTTCTGCTTGCTGCCCAATGATCTTGAGAGCTCTCGCTCACAATCTGTCTGCAAATTGCCTGGCTTCATTACAACCCTATTTTTAGGCCTATTATTTATAAATCAATAGACTTTGACAAGGTCTGCAACAAAAGGACGTAACAATTCATTTCACAATGGTGCAGAATCATGTCTAAAATGACTGACAGTACTTAATTATTCACACCCCGAGCTGGGGATTTAAATAAATGAAGGGGCATTCTAAAGTTGTTTCACTGTGGATGGAGCTACATTCTTAAAAATAAAAAGAACCATAGAACCATTTTAGGTTCCCCAGAGAATCGTTCACTCGAAGGTTTTGTAAAGAATTGTTCAGTCGAAGGTTCTTTATGGAATCACTGGCCCTCTCCCAAATGGCACACTCCAGATTTATGGACTTCCTCAGAGTCCACACTTTGATGACATCATGTAGTGCAGACCTTAGGGAGCCTTGACACGAGTCCACAAGGGTGCACCGGAGACGTATTTTGGGACAGACTCGAGCACCACGCTGGAAATAGGAATAGAAGTTGCCCATCTGTGATAACTACTCCCATCCTTCGTCTGATTTGTTTGATTGCTCTTTCGCAAGGACTTCTGGGTTGGTAAAGTGCGTGAGGCCTGCAGCAGTGCAGGCTTTGGCAAAGACCACATTAAGGGTGCAAAGGGGACACTGATAGGCACACTTCGGAGCATAAAATAACAGATGGGACACTCTACGGACTCATGTTCTAAGCGAGCACACGCAATTTAAGGCCATAAGACCGAAAGTCCACATGAAGTGCACCATTTGGGACAGGGCCACTTTGTTAAAGGTTCTTTAAGGAATCATTCAGTCAAAGGTTCTTTAAAGAATAATTCAGTCAAAGGTTCTTTAAATAATCATTCAGTCAAAGGTTCTTTAGAGAATCATTTAGTGAAAGGTTCTTTAAAGAATCATTCAGTCAAAGGTTCTTTAAGGAATCATTCAGTCAAAGGCTTTTTAAAGAATCATTCAGTCAAAGGTTCTTTAAAGAATCATTCAGTCAAAGGTTCTTTAAAGAATCATTCAGTCAAAGGTTCTTTAAAGAATCATTCAGCCAAAGGTTCTTTAAAGCATCATTCAGTCAAAGCCTTTTTAAAGAATCATTCAGTCAAAGGTTCTTTGAAGAATCATTCAGTCAAAGGTTCTTTAAAGAATCATTCAGTCAAAGGTTCTTTAAAGAATCATTCAGTCAAAGGTTCTTTAAGGAATCATTCAGTCAAAGGTTCTTTAAAGAATCATTCAGTCAAAGGCTTTTTAAAGAATCATTCAGTCAAAGGTTCTTTAAAGAATCATTCAGTCAAAGGCTTTTTAAAGAATCATTCAGTCAAATGTTCTTTAAAGAATCATTCAGTCAAAGGTTCTTTAAAGAATCATTCAGTCAAAGGTTCTTTGAAGAATCATTCAGTCAAAGGTTCTTTAAAGAATCATTCAGTCAAAGGTTCTTTAAAAAATCATTCAGTCAAAGGTTCTTTAAGGAATCATTCAGTCAAAGGCTTTTTAAAGAATCATTCAGTTAAAGGTTCTTTAAAAAATCTTTCTGTCAAAGGTTCTTTAAAGAATAATTCAGTCAGAGATTTATTTAAAGAATCATTAATTCAAAGGTTCTTTAAATAATCATTCAGTAAAAGGAACTTTGGAAACATAAGGTTCTTTAGATGTTCTTCAAAGGTTCTTTATGGAACCATTCAGCCAAAATGGTTCTTCTATGGCATTGTGAAGAACCTTTACTTAAAAGAGTATATCATCATTGTTTTTGCTCAGGAATGTGCACTTCGTTTTTGAAAAAGTTAATCTAACCATTGAACAATTTGTAGATTTTCTTTTAAAGCATTTGAGTTTGCAAATGTATTTATTGACTCAAGTATAGACTCAAGAGATAAACTTTTCATCATCCTTATTTGTTATTAGATCAGATTATCTTATCCAGATCTTGGATTCGGCACGCCTGTTCTTTATTCTTAAAAATGGTTTTGCGGTTGTTGAAACTGAAATTTTTATTTATCTATTTTGCAGAAGTTACCAGGGAAAACAGCAGAAATTTCTCTTTGTAATTACGATGATTTGATTTGGAGAAAATTGATCTCATCGAATTGAAGAAATAGTAGCGTGTGGAGTTATTCAGGCTAAGCTAATGTTCAATTCTTCGACTTAGATTTCACTTAGCAACAGACATAAGCATGTGATAAAAGGCTATTTATATACACACAGGCTTCTGTTACAGCCTGAGCGGGTTTGCCTTGTTGTACTGAAAAGACTGCCAGAATCACAGTGAAAAAAAGCACTTCAGAGGTTTGAGAGATTTTTTGTGCTGTGTACCACTTACATCTGAGAGACCAACATTTACAGGGTTATTGCTCAGTTGTTTTAACTTCACTTTAACTATCCTATTATTTTATGTTTAGCTGGTGTTTTGCACTGTATCTGTCCTCATTCATAGTGACATTTTTAAAACTTAAACACACTGTTTATTGTCGCATTTTGGGTTTTTGTCTTTTACATCTATTCATTAAGCAGATGCTTTTATCCAAAGTAGTTTACAAATGAAGAAACATTCAACATTTTGTTTAAAATTTTGTAGCTTAGAGTGTTGTTAACTACTTTTAAAGATAAAAGCTTATAGCTACAAATTATGAGCTTTTTGTTGTTTGGCTAAACTAGCAGTAAAGTTAATAGTTAGTAGTAAAGTAGTGTTTTAATGCTGCCTTTAAGTTTCAATACTCCAAGGGTGGGTTGCACCAACAAGGATTAAATTAAGCAGAGTTTAGAGCTAATCTAGGGTTTGTTATTCTCAGTTTAATTTGAATTTGAGTTGTGTTGCACCACTTAAATTTAAACACAGATTAACAAATCTTATATTAAAACTTTAAACTGTATTAAACCCTTCATCTGCGATTTATTATGTCCGCCATGTTGAATTTTCCGGTCTAATTAAACAGCAACAATGTTGACGTTGTCATTCATAAAGGAAATAAACAGTTTATGCAAGCAAAGGTAATGTAATTTTTGTATTATAAATCACCTACATACAACGGTAGGCTAATCTAAAGGTCTGATTCAAATAAAAACATTTGACGATCTTTTAAAACAATTGTATTGATTAATAGATCAGGAAATATTGTGACAGGAAATATTGTAAAGCTCAGAAATTGTGATATAATGAACAAGATGTGTCGACGCATTTGTCATAAAGCGCCACCGTGTGTCCGTTCATTCACTGTCCTTCGTCTGACTCGAGCGCGCGTGACAGAGGAGAAGCACATATGAGCATTGGTAGCTGTCACCGGTGCTGTTAATAATCTTTTTGAGCCGCCAAATTTACTTTGTTGAGACGTCATACTAAACGCATCTTTGAATAGCGCCACCATGCTCGCGGTGTGTGTTTCTAATCATCAAGACATTTGATTGTAAAAAAAAACATATTTAAACCTCCTCATATGCAAGTTTAAAGTTAATCCCTCACTGGGATTTAAAACAGAGTTTAAAGCAATGGAGCAACAGGATTAAAGATAATCTAGATTTACTGTAAGATTTAAACCTAGATCAAAATGACAGTTTAAACTTAAACCTGTTTATTTTTAAACCGGTTTAGAGTTTGGTGCAACAGAATTATTAAATAAGCTTTGATTTAAACCAGATTTAGGCCTAATCCTTGTTGGTGCAACCCACCCCAAGTCCACTCCAAGAGACTTTACAAGAGCTGCAAACGCCTTTTAATGCCCATAATGTCATCTTTAATTTTTGTTGTGTGCTGTTTTCTACATAAAATTCTACATTTTGTGAAAAAATAACCTTGATATATTGACTGAGTAAGATCATATCCAAGATTGAAATCAAACTTTGATGCTCTCAAACTCATCGTTAGATTAAGAAACTTCAACCTGGATTTCACAGACAGGTCACAAATATCTTGTGGCAGATGTTCCTCTCTAACTTCCAGAAATGTTATCATGATTGATGACCTCCCAGGATACAAACACTTGTAGGGTTCCAGAAGTTTTCCATGGGGATAACAGGGATATATGGGAATTATGGCACACAGTGGAAGACGAGTCAATTGTTGAGGGAGCAAATATCTTCATATTTATGATCGTATATGAAACAGAATTACCTCAAATTTTAATTTAATTCCAAAATTCCCAAGCTTTGCATCCCTAATTGATTGATAATTGTGAAACATACAAGTCCATAGATATCAGAAATGACCACTGGCGGCTCGTGACTGCTCATCCGAGGGGCGCAAATTCAAAATAAGTGTTCGGAGTGTCATGCGTTGCTCGTGATTTCAAAATATGTGTTTGTTGCGTCATGTGAACCATGTGCATCTCGTGTTTTTTCAAAATAAGTGCCTGCTGTACACGCGTCAAAACCGTTTATGATAAATTCACACGTTCACAAAATACATGCAAGACACTCCCTTAACAGTAAACTGTGATTACACATGAGATTATACGAGTATCTGGCAAACACAAGCGTCTTTTTTTATCATAAACCCTTTAGACGCGTCTGCAGCAAGCACTTATTTTGACAAGACATGCGATGCACATAGGTTCACTTGACGTGCCGAACACATATTTGGAAATAATGAACCACACACATGATGGCCTACATACATGTAGTGAAGAACTTCGCATCATGCGCCCTCGACAAAAGAAGTCACTGGCCACTACTGGAAATGACAAATGAGATTCATCAACGAAATCCATAAATTATGCTTCTGAGAAAAAAGACTACAGTAATCTCACGCGTGTCTCCTCCATAGTTTTTGGCAATATCTCAGACTGTGCTCACCAAGCCGTCTGCATGTAGGCCACTGTATAGATTTGAACTTTTGCTTTACGTTTGCAGAAAAACATCAATGCACGTCCATAAAATAGAGCCGGGTGATTGGAGAGCAAACATTTAAAGTACGAAGGGAACTCGATCAAAAAGCTTTCATGATACCATGTCACTTAATGGAAAGGAGAAGCAGTCTGCTATCATCTCTGTTTGGGTAGATGGAGGTCTGGTTGGGTAGATGGAGGTCCTGTCATTGTGTAAGAGCATATGCGCAGTGGCACACTTTTTTGTACAACACTGTCAGTTCCCACGGGCCCCCGATCTCCTGATCCCCACCCTCTTTTAGATCTCCTGTTTCAGCTTCTGGAATATGATAGGCTATGGAGAAAATCACCCACAGCCCCCTACGGCAATGGACAATAGAACTGTAAACCCTCACTGCATGACACCATTTTAAGCCGTGCTTTGAATAATTTAGCCCTGTTGCATGAGATGAAGAATGTAAGGCAGTTAGTTTGAGGGCAAACGTCTTGAGACCCAATAGGGATTTTAATGGCGCATTGCTAGTAATATCTAATTCACAAACAGTACTTAGCAAAAGTGTAATCTGAGATTACACAACTTCACCTTTCACCACACTATCTTGTATGCGACTGTTCATCTGGAACTAGATTTGCAGTTACATTTATGCATGTGGCAGATGATTTTATCCAATTTAAGTGCATACACGCTATACATTTCATACCCATGATCTTTTGCGATGCTAATGCAATGCTATAGCAGTGCTAAACTTGGATAACTAAATTAGCATTGCCTGCTGGAGATATCAGCGATACAAATAGTGTTACAGTCTCAGGTTAACTTTCCCGCCACCAAAATGGAATCAGGTTGGGTCATTGGCGTATTTTGTATTTGAAAACAAATTTTATTCAAATGTTTGGTTACACTTTGCTTGGTGAATATTTATGTTTATATATTTCATCTTAAATTTCTTTAAAATTACAGATGAGCTTCTTAAAAAAACTTCGCCCTTACATTCTTCATAACTAGAGCTGCCGGCTGTTATTTCAGAGACATGGCAGATGAAACACATTCAGCCCGACTTGTCACGCTGTAATTTAGCTGTCAAAAGAATTGTCTGTGCTCCTTGTAGGACTGCCACGATTCAAATGAATGATGTATGTCATGTAAATGTCAGTCAGGAGAGAAACCTGATCGTCTGTTTTGATGGGTCTGCTGAAGTTGAGTGACGGCGGTTTGCTGTCAGATTTCTGCTATGTTGGTTTTAAAACTATCTTTTTATTCCTTCAGCTTTAACTTTCCTTCACATGTGCTTTGTTTAACTGAATCCCACACTTAAGTTATACGTACGTTGATTTAAACGCCTCCTAAACAATGACATATTAAGAAAAGTGAACCGCTTTGGGCTCATGGTTTTGCAGACTGAGATTATCATGTTTGGTGTACTGTGGTGATCAGAACTTTTTTTTTTCAGACGCTTTTATCCAGTGCATTACAAGGTAAACATGTTATCAGTGTGTGCTTGGGTTTGAACCCATTACCTTTTGTGCCTCCTATTCAGAGGCGTCATGCCCATTCAAACTGAGGGGGCACTTGCCCCCTTGGTTTTTTGAGCCTCAAAATCAAAGAAGCGTCCATTAATCTGTTATTTGTCTTTTAATCTGTTTAATATGCACAATATTATTAATTATGTGCTGCATCCTTGTCACTTTTCGGAGATTTTCGCCGTTTTGATCGTGTTACATTACTTTATGCTGGCGGCAGGCGCTGCATTCAGCGCAGTCAATGATGTCATCAACGTCTGAGTGCGTTCACGAGCTCTCTGCTGTTGCTGCTGCATTTTGCTATCTGAGGAATTAAAACGTGGAAGAAACGTTCACAACATTTCCAAACCCCAGTACGGTAATGTGCAGTTAACCCCCTCTGTGTATGGTTGTATGGTTTAAAATGTGACCGTCTCAACGTTATAGTAGTAGAGATTTTAGATTCATCTTTTTGGTACAACGCCAAAGTTCGCCAAAGTTCACGGGGACGCGGAATATCACACATGTTCACATGAGGTAAAGTTGAATGCAAAAATCAATTTCTCTAATAATTTTTATCTAAAAAAAATTTTGAATCATTATTGAGCATTAAAATCAATCTGGCTATAACTTATGTAATTTTCGTTGTTTATAAACTTTATGGATTTAAAATTACATTAATTTTATAGGATTATGCAGTTGTTGTGCAAAATGTATTGACACAAATAAACAAGTCATTAAACAAAGCGTGAATAAACAAAACATGCCGTTCCAGATGTAAATGCCAATATGTCATTATTCCGATTGAATAGTATTTGATATGAAAGTTAGTCAACACTTTTATTTTGGAGGTTTTTGTCATGAAGGCAGGAAGGCTCAAAATAGTGCCATGGAAAAGACTGAAAGCTTTATAATATTTCGTTTGATGTCCGTGTATGCATACATTTCTGTATCTGTGCACACTGTGCCCCCTTAAAAAAAATTGGTGCATGACGCCCCTGCTCCTATTAAACACACAATAAAAACTTTTTCACTCTTATGTGATGCAAAAACTTTGGGTGTGTCTCTCTCAATCTGCTCCCTAGCTCCTGAGGTTGTGAATCAATATATCGTGTATGCAGGTTCGGGCACTGGTAAGGACCCTACACTCTAGAAAATGCTGAGTTGTTTTTAACCCAGGGCTGGGTCACTATTGGACAGACACTGCCGGGTTAAAATGACCCAACTGCAGGGTTATTATTTACCGTATCCCCCAAATTAGAAAAGTCTATACCACTGATCTATATAAATAACTGGATTGCGCAAATCATCACAATTGTGAAGCCACCGCGCCATCATGTTGGTATGCCCAAACATTCTATTAAATCAATGGACGTTATCAGATTTTAATGATAAAACATCACTTTACTACTCTCCGTTTTTATATCTGAAGTTACCCTGCACATTATTACAATGCAAACATCCTAAGCATGCACATTGTACAACTTTCAGTAAATAACTTTTTGCTTTTTAATCAGTTATTATACATTCATCAGCAAACAGATCGCAGCATATTTAGTATTAACGAAAAACAAATAATCATGCTTTGTGTATGCAATAATTTGCTGGTTTTGTAATTATGTTATCTAAACTTACAAGTATCTGAATGTCAAAAAAACAGCAGACACACTCAACTTTTTTATAAATCCATTTTCCTGCCCGATTAAAACATAAACATTGCAAATAACACCAGAATTAACAGTTAATTAGGTACACATATCCTAAAAGTTTATCTTGTGTCACTCATACACTGTAAAGCGGGTGAAATCAGATCATGATTTTGAATGGAAGTCAATGACGCCCTCTGCTGGTTGGGTATGCCAAGATGGCCGCTCGAACTCTGCGCTGGCTTCACCTCACGCTGTTACATTAACAGCGCATTCACCGAACTGAATTGTGTATCCGTCGGCGCCGCGTCAGTGCCGTTGCTCGCGGCAGAAGTTGAACATTTCTCAACTTTTCAAGCGGCAACACGTGCGTCAGCCAATCAGATCGCCTTATACAAATAACCTAGGCAGAGCCAGCCAATTACGTTAATGGAAGAATGGAGCATGTGTAGTGGCCACTGTGATTGGCTGTTGGCCACGCTTCAGACAAGCCTTCCGTTAAGCGTTAACGCTTACGCCCCGTGTGAATGCGCCGTAAGTGTTCATCTCCGTGTGTGCCGTAACTATGTCTGACGCACCCACCACTAGCCTAGCTTAGCACAAAGACTGGAAGTAAATGGCTCCAGCTAGCATACTGCTCCTAATAAGTGACAAAATAATGCCAACATTTTCCTTATGTATATGTTGTGATTTGTATAGTCACAGCAAGTACAAATAACAAGGTCATATGAGACACTGTTATCTTTTAACCGTATACATACTGGGAACTATATTCTCACTGCTACTTGGGCGGAGTGATTTGCTCGCTGAGAAGCCCCGTGGTGAGGAGCAGAGAGTTTGTGCAAGTATATTGTTGCAACCCTGGCCAATCAGAATTAAGCATGGTAGAGTGATGTGTAATAAATTTAAATATTACATAGATTGTGGTCCCTTTCTCTCTAGCAATGTGTGTTTACATTAAAACAAACGTGTCACGTTTCATGAAGTTTTTTTGAGTTTGCTCAAGCGATTTCAGTGGGAGAGCTGTAAAAAAGGTCAAGTAATTTTCGGTGAGGGATTGTGAATCGGACCATTGGTGCTCTTTAAAATGGCTGACTCCCTGATCAGTGGCCTGACTACTAAACAAGGGAGATAATTGAGACGCAGCCTTTATTAAAATATATAAACATGTCAAATTAATCCATATAAATTTTGTCCTATATTCAAAGTTTTCTGAAGCCAAGAGTTGTTTATTTTATTTATTTTTTATTTATTTAACAGGAAGCATGCACATAACAAGTGTTATGTCAGTGGAGTTATTTTGCATCTGCGGGCCTGGGCAGGATGTTGTTACATCATTCTAAGAACGGATGTGTTCATTTTTTACACCTTGTTTCGTCTTTAACATTTAACACGTTATGTGTCATTTCATGTTGATTTCATGTTGTGTTCAAATAAATAAAAGGGACAACAAAGTGTGTTGAAAAAGTCCTTGGGGAATACAAGGGTGAATATCTAAATGACTGGCTATGATCGTTTTGTTATTCTTGTAACAAAATGTTTGCTGTTGTACTCATTTTGTTTTTCATTTTCATGTCTACAAAAAAAAAACACTTCAAAATCTCCTGGCAGCAGGTCATTTATGCGGTTACTCTCTAAAGGCTGAATGCAAAAAGGGAAATTGCTTCAAGTGAACTTGATTAAATGGCAGGTGTTTGTAATAACCTGCTATAGATTTTAACAGAGGCACATAATCCTGTGATAAACAGGCGGTAATAAAATGCTAGGAATGAAAATGTCTTGGGGGCAATACACGCCGCTCGCTT
The DNA here is from genome assembly GCF_030506205.2 of Paramisgurnus dabryanus. NCBI lineage: Eukaryota > Metazoa > Chordata > Actinopteri > Cypriniformes > Cobitidae > Paramisgurnus > Paramisgurnus dabryanus. The sequence continues at coordinate 5,228,513 of NC_133351.1, forward strand.
CTGCACAATATGGCTTTGCTTTGTGCAGGTTAATATCTGTGCAACAGTTAATACAGAGCCATTATCATCAGTCCTGTCTGGCTCATTATTCTTGTTTATTCAAATGGTTCTTCAGTAGATGCTTGATGTTTTACATTACACGCACTCGTGATGTTCTGACCCGTGTTATTTTCTTTCCTACATGAAATGCCAGAAGGAGCTGTTAGGAGACAGAATGACTGAAATCACGGTCGACGTTTTCTTTTGCGTTTTGAAGCAGACTTAAATGCATGGATATGTAAATTAGGACAATTTGTTTTAGGTGACCATTTCTTGAATAAATTCAAGAGCACAGCCTTTGCTAAACGAAGGTCAGGTCCGAATGTTGAGATGAATGTTCAGATATAAATATCTTTAATTGAAGTGTAATTGACCAAACGTGTACGGTTTCTCACATCACCATCTGCTTACCAAAACACACAAACATCAGTTTTTGCTTGTTTCATCCTGGCGCAGTTATCATTATCATGTCCAACGTCATGTTGTTTAAATAGTAAATGTATTTACGTGCATTTGTACGCCCATGGGCGTGCTGGTTTGAAAACAATGTGTGTTCAGGCGCATTTGTTACCTATAAATGGGACAACAATCCTCGTTTGTTTATTACACACAATGAATGCCCAGAAGCACACACACGTTTTTAAATGTGACAAATTAAAGGATTCAAATGTAAAAGATTATAATTGAGTCTTTTGGGTACTACCCCACAGATTTATTGTATATGATGACTTTGTGCCTCTGGATATGGTGAAATGAGAATAATTTTTTATATTTTTCAAAACACAGCGCTGTCCCAGTGCTGAACTCTCCACACGTTTGTAAATTCTTTATCTCCTTTTTGTTACAAATAAAGTATTTTTACTCATGCAAACCTTTTTTAGCATATTTGTAAACCTTTTTGAGATTACAGCTGATCATGCATCATACTTTACCAGGTTATTTTACTTAATACTCCATGACTGAAAAAATGACTTTTAAAAAGAACCAAAGCCTTAATTACACAAATAACCATTATAATAGATAAAACACAACACAATTTTTATAACACCAATCTCAAACCAATCTTCTGCTTACAAACTTCGGCATCTAAATAGGCAATCTGCCTTGGCGCAAGCACACCTGGCTTTTTTTTAAAAGGGATGAGAGATGCTGGTTTATTGCACGTTTTGCCCAAAACACACCCCTTATCATTACGAGAATAGAAACAACCATTTTAGACTGTGTGCCAGGCGCACAAACCATTTTTCCCATCGTTAAACTAGCAAAGTGGATTCGGACACGCCCCCTGGTGCACTTGCGCCGTGCGTTTAGACCATGTGTAAAAAAAGATGGACGACACCCGTTTGCTTTCTTCCATTGGTGAAGTAAAGCCCTGAATTCAAGGCCCAGCCCTTGCAGAATGCGCATATCACAGCTGTCAATCATGACTTCACACCACCCTTTTTATAGCATTAAATAATAACAAAAAACAAAATTATTTTAAAAACAAACACTTGAATTTACATCAGCGTGATAAAAACTACAGTAAATTACAGAAACCAGCTTCAGAAAAAAGATAATTGAAGTGTAATTAAATTGTTTAGTTGGTCTCAAGTCCCATTGAATAACATGGGGAAGGCGGCGTTTATGACCTATAGTAGGACCAGTCACAGGGGGGCAATCGAGACGTTTTGGCTTCACTTTTCAGGGCTTGTGCAGCATAGATTGTTAAAATTGGGCCCTCTGTCTGTTACTCCACCTATGAGGAAAGTTGTAACATTTGCATTCTGTCACTTTTAGTGTAATTGTATGAGAACGGTAGGCTCTAGAAACTACTTTAAGGGTTTTTGTAGTAAAGATGTGTGTTGTTCATGTTAAAATATGACTAATCTAAATCAATTACTGTTTGAATGATTGAACCCAAAACAAAATGTGTTAGGTTGTGCCCCACTCACCCCTACTACAGTATCCTTCAGCCAAAAACAGATCTCTCTCACGCTCTCTCTCTTTCTTTCTCTCATGCGCCCTATATTCCCTATAAGCATAATGCCGAATTTCCAGCGGAGAGAAGAATCCAGCTCATACAGATATTCTCCCTCTCTGTAATTCGCGCTCGGACCCCCCTTCATTCCCCCATGAGGGCTCTCAGCATCCCAAGTCATCAACGCAGAACTCTAAAAACACTTAAAGCAAACTGCCTATCGCCGGCGGAAAATTACACATTCCGACTTCAGAGTCGTGCTGCTGAACACACGCTGAGACAAACATTGTCATTAACAAAGACCAACAGATGGCAGTTCTGGAAAGAGCCCAGATATGAGATACAGAAACTGGTTTAGGCCAGTCATGGCAAATTGTTTTCAATAAAATAGCTGTTGCTTTTCGCCTGTGAAGTCATTGGTGTGATTTTAGAAGCTGGACGACCGGGTCAGAGAACATCAGAGGTTTTCAGTCAGTTGGTCATGTTTTGCACAGTTGCTGCACAACTAGCTGGTGTGATTGTTATCAGTAGTGCCCAGCAAGCTATAGCCGTCATTTCACAGTCTAGGTTGAGTTTGGCTACGAGTAACTCACTTCTAGCCAAAATAAACTTAAAATTGATTAACTTGTGAGATGTATTATGTTTGATCATGTCAGCAAAGTCAAAAGTGATTACAAGGTGTTTGGGTTCGTTCATTTGTTTATTTGTATTAATTTATTTGACGGCTACACCAGTGGTGAGGCCAGAACTTTAAAACTAAGGGTTTTACCTCGGTAAAATAAGAAGGACCTCAATGCAGTATATTAAATTACATTATACCACGGGTCTGTTAAATGCTGTATTCTGATTGGCTGAGAAATGTTCCATGGGAATGCATTAATTTCTGATAACCGCACACCTAACTTGTCAAATGTCTTAAAAAACAGCACCAGAGCAATGTTTGTGGTAACCGTGGTATAAGAGGAATAATTGACTCCGGTCCTTTGAATTATTTGAAATTATACCATGGTCTGTTTAAATACTCGATTCTGATTGGCTGGAAGGTGTGCATTAAAACCGTTTAATGCACAGGTAGTTCCAGTCAGTTTGATTACAGTTAGAAATTAATCTGCTACTATAAACATTGGTAACCATAGTAACACAGTTACACTTGCAGAGAGAGCGAGCGAGACATAAGTGCGTCTCTCTTTAAAGTAGTAAAGAGTGCGAGGCTTAACTTAACCTCGGAAAATGACCGTCATTTTTACCCGTCTGTTAAAAAATTACACTGTAAAAATTAATTACAGCTTTAACTTGGTAAATAACCAAGGTATAAGCGGGATAATCCACGGCTAGCCACGCTACGCATCGGGTGGTTCTTCGCCTCTACGTCGTGCATTAAAACCCTTTAATGCATGGCTAGCCGTGGATTATCCCTTACATAATGCACACCTTGGGTGTGCATTATTTTCTTATAATTCAATGGCCCGTCGTCAATTATTCCTTACTAATTTTACAATATAGTAATGGTTAAACGGTTAACATTACGTTTTTCGAGTCATGGATCGAATAATTTTTGAATAAGCAAAAAAAGAGGAAATAAGGAAAACAAAATAAAAAAGCATATGAAAATAAAAAATAGCAAAGTTACAAATAAAGTATAACAGTAGTAATAAGGAACAGAAATAGAATCAAATGAATAATAAAACTGTCTTCTTCATTCTATAAATTACATATAATTAATCTTTTTAAGCTACAGAAGTGATTTTCATTTTGTCCTCTGTTGTTTGATTAGCATAAGGACACAAGCATAAGCAGATGTATTGACCAAAAAAAGCACGGATCCATATAAACATCTGCTTTCTTTCTGAACTGTTTCTGTTCAATTTAAGACACTTTAACTGACTGTTTTTATGAGAATACGTGCCAAGACTGTAGTATATCCAGATTATTTTGTGCGTGTGTGTCTTGTCAAGCGCATAGAGATTCTGTGTTTGCGTGCTTTTTGAAACATACACTTATGAGTGTGCATTCATTCGAGTATGTGTGCGCGTCTTTGCCATGGTCTGTGCGCTCAGAAAACAGCTCACTTTAACTTTGTATTGCATTCAAATTGTTTAATTCATTCCCGCCAGCCATTTTTTGAAAAGTTGCCCACCAGCATAATTTTTTTGAAAATTTTCTTTTAAAAATATATAAACATACAAATACATCAAATGAAATAAAATAGTTAATTATTTTTGAATGATGCGTATTTGAGCGATTATTTTAAAGAGATTGTTATAATTTATGCATGATTTTTTCTGCTTTTCCACTAAAATATTTTATGTCTCTTTTGGCTAGTTGGGCCAGCCGTCAATCTGAGTGGGCCAGTGCCACCCTAACCCTTATGTAGCATCGCCACTGGGATACACTATAAAAAGTGAAAAGTTGGATCAACTTAATTATTTCAATTGGTAACACCTAAAAAGTTTAAAAAACTTTTAAGTTTATCCAACTTTTTACAGTGTATGGTTAGACATGTACTAGATTTTACTCACACCCAATTTTGCCTGTGTTTGGACGCTATTAGATGTCTTTTAAAAGCAAATTTGCTTGAACATTCTTAAAGCAACAGTTCATCCAAAATCTTTTAAGATTTACTCTAATGTTGTGCTATTGATGTGTGCTGTATTGTAATTAAATCTTTTTTATCAGATGCATCAAGTGCTTCACTTTTTGCATTGAATATAAAAATTGGTGGTGGTGTGCATACCATTCATGTCTAAAGCAGTGGTCTCCAACATGGTCCCCGCGGCACGCACAGAGTCTGAGAGGTGCCCGCCAAAGCACATTCTATTAATAGTCTCATATGTAATATTTATTTATTGCAAATTTTTATGTTAACATTTTAAACAATGATAAAATATATCAACAAGTAAAATAAATAAAACTAAAATATTTTGAATGTCAAAGAGTAGCCCTCCAGATTGTTTTATCCATTGTGGTGGCCCTTGCTCACAAAAAGGTTGGAAACCCCTTGTCCTTGAAATACAAAGTCTTGTGATCATGAGCATCATAGTCATTTAAATGATGAAATATAGGTCATGTGTGTTTATAGCGCTAAATGATAGATTTCGAGATCTCATACTCTTAAAAAGAAAGATACAAAAGCTTTCACTGGGGCGGTACCCTTTTAAAAAGTGCACCAAAGGGTGCACATTAGTACCTCAAAGGTACATATCCCTATTTATAATACTAAAATTAATTATTTTTAAATATTGAAATGAATGGTTTTATTGACATATCAATCTCTGACATGATTTTACTCAGTCAAGGTTCTGTACGTTATGCAGATTTAAAATCACAAAAAAATTACTTAAGCTGCTGGGTTTCACAGACTGGGTCACAAATGCAAAAAATGTAATACTCACTGATTCAGAAATAGTCTTTATTTTCATCAAGCAAAATCTTTTATACAGTACTTCTCTCATTTGATTTGTCTTTGAAATATGAGCTCAGGTTTATAATTCAACTTGCTTTCCACAGTCACGAACATGTCTGAAAGACACAAGCTTGTTATGAAATCAGTGCAGCGCCATTCATCCAGCGGGTTTAAATGCACAGTCGTGGTTATGTAAGACATCATAATCCACTGTTACTATGGTTACAACATCCCGACTGACTTTGGTACTGCAGGAAAGGTACACATTAAAACCATCACTCATAAGAGCTCAGCCTTTTTGTTGCCAGTCAGCGGATAAGCTCGATATTGTGTTCTCGACGTCCCTTTTGTGCCGCGCTGGCATCTTTCAGCCTCGTAGCTAAGCATCTTTTCACCCAGACCGTCTTTTGGGATGTTCACTTTAAAGCGTGTTTGCACCTCTTCTATTAACGTAATATGCATGTTGCACCTTCGTGTCGTAACGTCTACGCCCTGTTGCACGGATCAGATTTTCTAGTGGGAGTTTGGAATCAGATCGTGGGATTTCCTCAATGGCTTAACGTGTGTTTACAAGGGCAAACGTGAGCAGTGTTACATCCTTGCATAGAAGCCGTGAAGCTGCTAAGTAGATCTTAATGAAACCCCCACGTGTTTGACAAAAGATTCGATGGGTAAAGTGATTGGCGGAGAGCAGCTCACCTTTGCTGTGAATGTTGAGTACAGACGTCTGAGCAGAATAAATAGTTTGTGGTGTATCATTGGGCAAAGTGGCCATTTAGTTATTGTTCCTGTTGACAGAGACAATGAGTTTGGGAATTTTAAGAGAAACAGCGACGCTGTTTACAAGGTCTCACAGGGCAGCGGACAAACTGTGGCGTGATGACAGCTTGACAGGTGGAGGTCTTCTTGTTTCCCCTTTGAGCGAGAGGTCACTGCCATGAGTGTCTCTGTGAACGAGTAAATGTTTGTATTTGTGCATCAAGGCCACATTGAGAGAGAGAGAGAGAGATTATGGAGGGTAAAGGTGGTATTCAAATAACGAGGAAGGTTATGACTTATATGATGGGCTAGGTGACATGGGTTAGGATGCTTACAACTATACATTTGACAGTCGCTTTTATCTAAAGACTGCAGTGCATTTTTTGTATAACTTGAGTCAAACCTTTTTGCTGCTAATGCAATTCTTTACCAACTGAGCTACAGAAACTGTTATTCTGAATTGCTAAAACACTAAACCCTAATCTCTGGACAAAAGTCATAGTGGCCTAAACCCATTTGTCAAATCATTCACTCTTTTTCCCAAACTCTAAACACAAACTTCTCACTATAACACACTATAAATGCTAAACACAGGCAGGCAAAAGTTGAACACAACTACAACACAGTTGTCATCGAGCAAACACGAAACAACTCAAAATTGTACACACTTTTTTCTAATGGTATTTTTTACCAATTGTGTGGACTGGAAAGAGTCTAGAAAGCAGATGAAGAGTATGAGGAAGAGCAGGACAACAGAGACGATGCAATTGGCAAAATTTTGCAGCTGGATTGCTGACTTTTTACAAAATACAAGTGCTGCTTACAGTAATATTGAAAACTTACTAGAGTCACTACTAGAGCAAGCTCCTGGTTAATGTGGCGCGTTTTTCCGCCCATGTTCAGATTTTTCTACTTATGCTACGTACACACCAAATGCGCACCATCACGTTGCTTGCTCTAGATTACACGCAGGATTTTGTGTCATGCTTATTTTTCGCTTCAGTTAAATATTTTCAACTAGCGTGAAGGCACGTTTGAGGCGAATAGCGTGTGTTTTCGCGGCAATCGCACTACCCAATTCGCCCCAAACGCATCGGCTCGAATGACGCGGATTCACGTGTACCGTGTCGCGCTAAACGCCTTGTTCGCGCTGCGTGACGTCCAAACACTTGACTTAACATTGAAATTATTCGCGCCAGACGCTCTATTCGCGTTTGGTGTGAATGTAGCATAAGAGAGAGAATGAGACAGAGTATATATGAGTGTATGGGAGTCTGGCTTGCTAAGTTGGTGGAGCATGAGACTTTTAATCTCAGGGTTGTGGGTTCGAGCCCCAGTCTTGTGCCTGAACAAGTTCATATTTTGGGCGAACGTGAACTGAACGTACTGTATTACTGCCTGATGAACGTTACTGTGAACTCGTTTAAAATATGAACTATGAACTGAACTAGTTCATGTAGAAAGTGAACTTTCCCAACACTGTCGAGCCCCCTGTTGGGTGTTGTTTTGGGGGTAAGAGTCATTGTGCTTATTACAGGCTGGTAAGTAAACTAGTGCTGCAACGACGCGTCGACGTCATCGATAACGTCGACTATGAAAATACGTCGACATGCGTAAAATGCGTCGACGCGTCGCTGTTTACATTCATTTCGCGTAATGGCGGCTTCTGCTCCTGGCAGTGTTATCCATACATTGATTTGTTTGTGTGCGCCACAAAATCAACAATGGCCGCAACATTTAACGTTACATTTTTATTTTCATTTAAAACGGCTTCATTTATTGTTGTGCGCGCTCGGTGGTGCCTCTCTTGTGCATGCGCGCTCTCTCTCTTTCTCTGCGTGAAGCCCCTAGACAGCGCCTCTCATACATGACACTGAATGAAAGAATTAAAAGTTGGCTGTGTTTTGTACTTGCATTTTCACGTAAACGTCAGATGTTACTGGCAGAGAAGACGACTGATTCGAGTTTATCATGAAAGATTAGCAGTGTTTTCCCACACAAACAGGTTATCTATGTGCTTGTGCGCGAGCTCTCTCTCCTATGCCCGCGCATGCCTTCTGTAGTAACGGCAGTTGTTTAATTTGCGCCGAATTGTGAGTTGTCATGCCATCGGGTTGAAGGTTGCTGCTGCCAGCACTTATTCAGCCCCACTCGCGTAATTTGCCGGCTTTAAAAATGTTAGTGCAAGACGCACGGGTTGCTTTTCAAAGCGTTCGCCTGTGAACACGAGTTTAGATTCAGATGCGTCTGTATTTAAGGGCGTTTGCCGCGCGTCTAGATGCACGACCTGATACGAACGGCCACTTAAATGAAAATGAGACAAATAATGAATGATCTATGAATAGTTATATTATTCATCGTCTTTTGATAACAAAAACTTATTTGATGCAAAACTCATCAGTTTATTTAAAACGTTTCATATGAATATAATGTTTTCTTAAGTAAAACAAGTCCATTCAATATTTGTTCTTTTATGACACAAGGTATTTGGCAATGTACATGATCCAAGTACTAAAAATTAAGATAAGGATTTTTTATTTTTCCTCCTGTTCCTCTGCATACTTGATAATCTTGCTTGTGTATTGTATATCAGGAGTTTCTAAACTTTTTCAACCCAACAGGTAATCTTAAGACCCACCATTTTTTTTAAATAGAAATATAGGGGAAAACACAAACACATTTGTTCCCTTTTAGTAGCTTTTGAATATGTTTAATTGAATATTATAAAAATACCTTATCTTAGGGCTGCAAGATTAGAGCAAAAATCATAATTGTTTACTGTATTTGCATTGATATGGAAATTATCTATTTAAAAAAATACAATGAATTGCAAGGATGCAGAAAACAGTTCACTATTGCACACTTATGTATAGGCTACTGAGGATTTAACTGTATTATTTTAATATAGTCAGTCATGAACTAAAGTGGGCCGGTCTAAGTCATGAAACTCCAGGGCTGAAAATGAGTCCCACTCCGGCCCTGGGTGGTTTCCATTAGCTTAAGCCAGGACTAGACCTTAGTTTAATTAGGAAATATAATTAGTTTAAACAAACATGCCTTACTAAAAACATTACTTGTGTGCATTTTGAGGCCAAACTAAGGGCACTGATGTATTTTAAGATATGTCAGTGCAAGATGTTTTCAGTTTGGATAGCTCTTATATTTATTTTAGTCCAGGACTAGTCTAATCCCTGTCTGGGAAACGGCCCCTATATATCTGACAACAGAACAGATAATATGTGAAAATAGCATTCAGTTGTGTTAAAATACAATAAAACAAACAATAACTGTCAGATCAGACAGAGAGAAGAAAACAGATTATCCAACAGATTAAATAGCTAATCAAAAAAAGAACACTGTATTAATAATAAAAAATAGTCGTTAGACTAGTCGACTAATCGGAAAAATAATCGCTAGATTAGTCGACAGAAGAAATAGTCGTTAGTTGCAGCTCTAAAGTAAACATTTACATGATTTTTTGTTGTAACTGTTTATTTTTAAGTTTGTCATTGGAGAAGGTAGCTTACTTTGTAGAGAGAGGGGGTGGGTGAGAGAGAAAGAGAGAGAGGGTGTATGTGCACATGAGCCCGGCTAGCTCAGTCGGTAGAGCATGAGACTCTTAATCTCAGGGTCGTGGGTTCGAGCCCCACGTTGGGCGAATGTTTTAGGGGTAAGAGTTGGACTTGTATGTCAGTCATAGAATTGCAGAGAGAGAGAGATAGAAAATGCATTTGTGAGCTCGGCTAGCTCAGCCGGTATAGCATGAGACTCTTAATTTCATTGTTGTTGGTTACTTCCCCATGTTGTGTGAATATTTTGGGGGTGAGAGTTGGTCCTACAAAGAAATACAAGCATTTAGGTTTACAAGAACAAGCGGGTGGGTAAACATTTACATGATTTTTTGTTGTAAGTTTTTTAGTCAGTCACAGAAGAAGGCAGCTCACTTTGCCAAGAGAGAGAGAGAGAAAGTGAAAGTGATAGAGAGAGAGAGTGAAAGTGAAAGAGAGAGTGAGTGAGAGAGAAAGGCACGAATGAGCCCAGTACATAAATGAGCCTGGCTAGCTCAGTTTACCTCATTGTCTTTCAGTAATATAACAGAATTGGTGTTGAATACTTTTGCACCACACAGTTGTTGTTAACACTTATCTCCGGTGTCCCAAAATGTCTTGTCGCCAGCATGCCGATTGCGACTGAAGTGCCTTTGAGCAATGCATATTGTTCCTGAGTGTTTTACTAGACGTGTAAACACGTCTTTAGAATGACTTAACATTGAGATCATTTTTACTAGATGCTCTATTCGCGTTTGGTGCGAACGCAGCATAAGAGAGAGAATAAGACAGAGTATATGTGAATGTATGGGAGTCTGGCTTGCTAAATTGGTGGAGCATGAAACTTTTAATCTCAGGATTGTAGTTTCGAGCCCCCTGTTGGTTGTTGTTTTGGAGGTGAGACTGAGTCTTCGTGCTTGTAACTAGGGTGGCCATTTGTGCCAGTTCCGCCGGACACGTCCCGAACATGTTTTCGGGTTCGTTCTCCGGAAGTCGCATTGGTCGACCGCATACTTCATCAAGGTTTAATATTTCGGGTTTAATTTTAGAAAAGCAACCGTTACATTTCAAGGTAAGAATGAAACTACAATGATTGTATGTCTTAAAAGAAATAAATCTTAATTTTCTAACATATTTTAACTGAAATGTGAGAACCTTGATGACGTATGCGGTCGAGCAACGCGACTTCCGGAGAACAAACCCGAAAACATGTTCGGGACGTGTCCAGCGGAACTGGCACGAATGGCCACCCTACTTGTAACCTAAAGGTTGAGTACTTTAACTATTTCAAGAAGTATCAAGAATCATAGTGATTAGTGACTCATGCAATATATATCACTCTAACAAGCTGGTGAGTAAACATTTTTGTTGTAACTGTTTATTTTTAAGTCAGTCATTTGAGAAGGCAGCTTAACTTGCTGAGAGAGAGGGTCGGGGAGAGAGAGGGAGAGAGGGGGGTGAGAGAGAGGGAGAGAGGGGGGTGAGCGAGAGAAAGAGAGGGGGGTGAGAGAGAGAAAGAGAGGGGGGTGAGAGAGAGAAAGAGAGGGGGGTGAGAGAGAGAAAGAGAGGGGGGTGAGAGAGAGAAAGAGAGGGGGTGAGAGAGAGATAGTGAGTGAGAGGGTGGATGCAACCGTGAGCCCGGCTAGCTCAGTCGGTAGAGCATGAGACTCTTAATCTCAGGGTCGTGGGTTCGAGCCCCACGTTGGGCGAGTGTTTTAGGGGTAAGAGTTGGACTTGTAAGTCAGTCATAGAATTGCCATGAGAGAGAGCAAGAAAGAAAGTGCATTTGTCAGTTTAGCACAAGACTCTTAAGTTCAGTGTTGTGGGATGCTTCCCCATGTTGCCTGAATATTTTGGGGGTGAGAGTTGGTCCTACAAAGAAATACAAGCATTTAGGTTTACAAGAACAAGTGGGTGGGTAAACATTTACATGATTTTACATGAGAAAGAGAGAGAGAGAGAGAGGAGAGAGCGAGAGAGAGAGAGAGAGAGAGAGAGAGAGAGAGAGAGTGAGAGTGAGAGTGAGAGAGAGAGAGAGAGAGAGAGAGAGAGAGAGAGAGAGAGAGAACTGTGCCAGTTCTCTCTCTGTGTCCATTGTGACACAGAATCTGTGTCATTGTGACAGTGGTGAGATCGAGACAGAGACACACTTTCTCCTTTACTGTGGTAAATATAAAGAGCTTAGAGAAAAACACTTTGACAAAATCTCAAAGCTCATACCAGAGTTTCATAGCTCTTCAGATTCAGATCAAATGAAGATGTTACTGGGGGAAGACAGACACCCATCAGTTGCTGCTAAATTCATTTATCAGTTACACACCATCAGAAATAATCCACAGCCCTGATCTTGTACAGTACTTTTATTTTACCTCTCATCTGCCTCCATAAATGTACATTTGTATACTTCATATGTTTATATTTCAAAGTCTACTTTATATTGTAAATATCCTCTGATTCTATTTTATTTTATTTTGCAGTAGTACTTCATCCATCACCCAGCACCTTAGCTTAATTGCACCTTAATGTTTGTTAATATTGTGTTATTGTATGTTTCTTGTTTTATGTATAATGCTTTGGCAATATTGTAAGTGACACAATCATGCCAATAAAGTTCTTTAAATTGAAAAATTGAAATTGAGAGAGAGAGAGAGAGAGGAAGGAAGTGTGTTAATAAGCCCGGCTAGCTCAGTCGGTAGAGCATGAGACTCTTAATCTCAGGGTCGTGGGTTCGAGCCCCACGTTGGGCGATGTTTTGGGGTTAGAGTCGGACTTGTTAACTGAAGGGCCGAGTCTTGACACCAGCAAGCAGATTATGACTGAAGTGACTTTGAGAAAGGCATGTTCCTCCCAGTTGCTTCCTGGGCATTGAGAATGGGCTACAATCATAATCAGAATAAAAATATCCACTGCCTCTTATATGTACTAACATGATCATTAGTTTTTTAAAATAAAACGGATATAAATTTAATGCACCATTTGTCTTTCAGTAATATGACAGAATTGGTGTCTGAATACTTTTGTACCGCACAGTTGTTATATACAGCTATTGAAACTTATCTCAGGTGTCCCAAAATGTCTTGCAGATTGCGACTGAAGTGACTTTGAGCAATGCATATTGTTCCTGAGTGTTTTATAGAGAGAATATCCAGCACCTCGAATATTTACTAAAAAAATTCCAGGGTGAACTTATCATTACTGATTTTGACATTAAGTGTTTTAAATATACAATATCAAAAAATAATAAAAAATCAATGCATCATTTGTAGTAATATGAGAGAATTGGGATTTAAATACTTTTCCAAGGCACAGTTGTTATATACAGCTGTTGACACTCATCTCAAGTGTCCCAAAATGTCCTGAATTCACCCTATAGAGTTTAAGGTTTTATACAATTGACACCATCTGATTATAAGAAAGAATATGAAGTTAAATGGCCACGGGCAGATACACTGGAGAATAGTAAGATGTTTAGTGAAGGTGCCAGGAGGATGTGTCACTTTTTGGCGATGTGAAGCTGGAAGCTCCTTCAATGCACTACAGCCCGCTGAGTTTAACCAGATTGGCTGATGGACTGAGAACCGAGCCATTAATCTCTCCTCCCTCTTATCCAATTACAGCACCAATAACAGAGAAAAACAGAGAGCTGTGTGCGTGCGTGTGTGTGTGTGCCAGCAGCAACTTTAAAACAATCACACAGAGGGAGTTTTACAAATGTATTTATATTCAGTAGACTCATAAAGGGACTGTTTACCAAAAAGTGACAAATCTGTTGTTTCGAAGTGGTATGCTGTAATCTCTAACATCATGCAGTCTTTTTAATGCAACAACATAGTGACCACGTTTGTTAACCTATTAATTTTAATATTGCAAAGTGCTGTATTCAATTTTACATGCAAATTAATTGTTTACATAGCAGTCATAGGCATGGCAGCAAAACTCAAACTGTTCAAGCGGCAAACAAGGCATGGTACACGCGAATTTGATGCCTCGAATGCGGCTGGTGTGAACCCACGGTAAGGGTGCATGCACACCAAAGTTTTTTTACGCGGATGAAAACGCCCAGCGGCAGTTTTACTTCACCTCAGCGCTTTGGTTGCTGTGATACTTCTGCTTTGTTTATCAGTCGTTGTACAATGTGCCGTTGTTTGTTGTGATATTTGTCCCACCCCTCCTCCACTGTGATTGGACGGCTGTGTGAGAACTGACATTGACGAGCTGTGCTTTTCATCCAAAGTTGAATATTTTCCGGTGAGCGTGTTAAAGTTTGTTTCTATAGTAGCCCTAAATGGACAAACTGTCCTATAGAGTGTGTTTTGTCACGACGATGTCTTAGACAATGATGTGTTTGTCCTGTGGTGTCTACTGTAGCTTCACTATGCGTTTCGAAAGGGAGGGGGTGAGCTGTGGACTGAGCAATTGGTTGCAATTCTCAATCTCACCACTAGATGCCTCTAAAATCTACACAGACCTTTAACTGATTTATGACTCCACACTGATAAACAGAAATAATGGAGGATATAATAGTTATTTTTTTGCCAGAATGTTATCTGTTAATTTTACAAACATTTCTGTTAATGCGACCAAAGTGCAAAATGTAAATGTTTACAGGTAAAACTGCTGTAAAAAACACAAAAGTGTATGAAATGACTTTGGGGATTTCGGGGGAAGATCTACAGGCAAACATGATTGGTTTCAGGTCATTGGATGAAGAAGTGAGGAAATGTTTAAATCTGCACAACACAGCAGGTAATTAAGTTTAAATGTTGTCATTATCTGTATGGGCCAGCTGTCTTTACAGGATGATTTCTCATGGTATCAGATGGTTTTGGGTGAGCGATCAGGGATCATGCTGTTTGGCTTCAACAAAAGAATATAACTGAACCGGCTCGCACACCAGTGAACAGTTTAACAGCAACATAAAGAGAGCAAAAACATTTGGCTGTCAAATTGAAACATTTTTTTTTTGTTTTAATATGTAAAAAGTGAAAGTTGGATCAACTTAAAAAATATTTAAATTGGTAGGGCCTAAAAAAAATTCAGTAAAAGTTTAAGTTATTTTAGGTTTTACCAATTTAAGTTATCTTCAAAAAATATTTCACCTTACATTTTTCACTTTTAAGTAGAGCAGGTTTCACTTTTTATGTTGTATTTTCAAAAACATCATATTGGGTAACACTAAACAATAAGGTTCATTAGTTAACATTAGTTAATATATTTACTAACATGGACAAACCACGAGCAATACATTTGTTACAGTATTTATTAATCTTTGTGAATGTTAGTTAATAAAAATAATGCTTTTAATTGTTTGTTCATGTTAGTTCACAATGCATTAACTAACGTTAATAAGATTTTAATAAAGTATTAGTAATTGTTGAAATTAACATTAAGAAAGATTAATAAATGCTCTATATGTGCAGTACATTATTAGTTAATGTTAACTAAAGTAAAGTACTGTAATGTGTTACCTCATATTGATTTGTGTTATTTTATGAAGCAGAGTAAAATGTTTCTTAAAGGCGGGGTGCATGATCTCTAAAAGCCAATGTTGACATTTGAAATCACCTAAACAAACACGCCCCTACCCCAATAGAATCTGGACTTTCTTTTGATAAACCCGTCCCACACATACGCAAACCAGGCAACGATGTGTGTTAGTAGACACGCCCCTTACTGCTGATTGGTTACAAGTGTGTTTTGGTACTCGACCTGACTCCCTTTTCCAAAGTATTTAAAAAAAAATCATGCACCCCGCCTTTAAGATTGGACATCACAGAAATTATAAAATCTATTTTAATATTTTTTTGCTGGTTTTTTCCACAAAAAGTTGCCACTTTCTAAAGAATGATATCATCATAGACCAGTACATATGAAAACATTAATGCTGACTTAAATTTTTAAGTTGATAAAAGTCTTTTTAACTTACTATTGGTTGAAATTGTTTTACTTAAGTTAGTTACTTAAAAGAATAGCTCAAATGCAAAGCCCTGGGGAAAATATGTTTTTCATCATAATTAACATAGCACATGGGTACAAAATAGCAAAAATTGCACCATCCTTTCAATCCAGACTAGTGATATAATAGCCATATTTCAGAGTATGTTATTAAATCACACTTGGTTTCTTTAATTAAGATATTGTGATAAAGGAAAACTAATATGAATACACTGCTAAAGTAAGCTAATATTATATTATAAATTATGCATTATTTTGAGTAATAATTTACTCCGTACACTGCAAAAAATTATTTTCAAGAAAAAAAAATCTTAGTATTTTTATCTTGTTTTCAATAAAAATATCTAAAAATTCTTAAATTAAGATGCTTTTTCTTGATGAGCAAAGCGATCCAAGAAAATAAGGGTAGTGGGGTAAGCAAAAAATCTTGAAAAATTCAAGAAAAATGTTGCTTACCCCACTGGAAGATTTTTTTGCACAAAATCACTTAAATTTGATATTTTTGATCTAAAAACAAGACTTATTTTCTTGGGTCGTTTTGCTCATCAAGAAAAAGGATCTTAATTTAAGAATTTTTTGATATTTTTACTGAAAACAAGACAAAAATACTAAGAATTTTTTTTCTTGAAAATAATTTTTTGCAGTGTATGCAGATTAATTAACTCTGGTCCTTTGAATTCTTGTCGTGCCGCATTACCACCTTGGGTGTGTATTTTTTTCTTAAAATTCAACGGCCGGTTGTCAATTGTTCCGCTTATACCACGGTTACCAAGAACATTGCTCTGGTGTCTATTTTTAAGATATTTGACAAGTTAGATGTGCAGTTTACAGAAAAATAATCAACACCCATGGAACATTTCTCAGCCAATCAGAATAAAGCATTCAACAGACCTGTGGTATAAGCATATGATGAAGTAAATTCTTCAATTCACTTTAATTTCTCTGTAGTGATGTTCACTGTCAGAAAACAATGATGAAAAAGTGTCCCAATAGCTTTCACTGGGGCTGTACCCTTTGAAAAAAGAAAAAAATGACCAAAACAGAAGAATAAAAACATGGCACATTTAAAATATGTTAAGGCTCAACACATGGCAATGACTGACATGCAGCATGGTAAAAATAAATGTCAGTTTAAAGTGATGGGGCCAGTTTAGAAAGAAGAACACTAGACACTATGTACAGTAAAAAAATGTGGTCAAATAAAGATGATCAAAACCTAAACACAAAATGGAAATAAGCTTAACTGTGTATAAAATGTTAATAAGGTAATTCAGGATGGGTGTTATTAGATTTTGTGATCAACATAAAACAACGGTTTCTATAGCGTGAATGTGTTATAGCCCTCAGTGTTACATCAGTGAACACAGCATGCATCCTGACATCATCACAGGCTAGATTACATTATTGCTTGTGTACAAATGAGACAATTTTATGTTTTCTCCCGAGAGGTTAAATCCCTGTCTGACAGGACGGTATTTCTGACTTAATGAGCAGAAGATCGGAGCGAAAGAGAGAGAGAGAAATCACTGTGATGAATATTGTGTTACTTCATCGCAATCCTTTTACCTTCCAGTCAATATTCAACATTAGCATGAGAGCTTTAGGCTGCATTTCTTTTTTTGCTGCAAATGCTTTTAAGGATATTTGTACATAATCTGCAAGACTTTCAATACATTTGTAAATGAAGAGTTTGGTTCCAAAACGCGATAAACACATTTTTAAATAAATATTTGTTACCACCAAAATCAGTATCAGGTCATTCAGAACATTTTTGTATCAAGTCAGTATTAAAAAGTTAATTCTTAATTTTACGCAAAATCCGATATCCGCTGTAATTCTGTAATCGTTTCTCCCTTTTTTCATAAAACGCGATAAATTTGCTCAACCAATCACAGCGCACCATTCCACACATTGTAAACAATAATGGCAGTGCACTGAATACACACAGAATCCTAGTTTTCCTCATCTACTTTGCACTTTTGATCAACAAACAAACAAAAAACTAAATAATACTTTTGATGGCATTTATAAACTTGTGGTGGTTTTCTGTGTCGGGGAAGAAACGTAAGCCATTAAAATCTAATAATTTACGTGAGAGGCACTCGGAAGAAGGAAAAATGCCGGCTGTTGCTTGTTCTCACACGACAGCATCAAGCTTCTGTCATGCTAACACATTGACCCCAGGGATCTTATGAAAAACTTTCCATTATTTTACTTAACATCAATAAAAACTATAAGATGGACCAAAACATTTTACTGCTGATCGCTGTCAAAAAAGTTCAGCAACAACGTTCCAAGTAAAACAGCAGCATTGACAGTGTTCTTAATGTGACAAAGTAAATGTTTTGATTAATGCCATTAATGTTTATTTTTTTAATCAGTGTATCCTACTACTCAACTAAATGAACATAACATGCAAGATGAATGCACATTTTGATTCAATACATTTTTAGCATTTTGAAAAAAAAACTTGCCATGGATTTATCACATTTTGCGGACAAATTAATCAGTTTTTAGAATAAATCTTTGAAAATCAAATTTAGTTATTATAACCTATAGATGCTATGTGAAAGTTTGTAAGAGAAAATAGTGGTTTTCATCTTGTCACTTTCTTGGTATAGAAAACACATTTTTACTAAAATTAGTCAAAATGAATTTATTGCATTTTGGAAGCAAATTCTTCTTATTTTGGCCTTTTTTAAGAGTTCTGATGCCTTACAAAAAAGTACTGTGATGGTACTGTGGTACAGTGATAAAAATGGTTATTCACTGATACCTTGTTATATTTGAGTCATAAAGTTCAAAGTTTTGAAATTCAGATTTATACATCATCTTAAAGGGATAGTTCACCCCAAAATGAAAATCCTATCATCATTTACTCACCCTCATGTTGTTACAAACCTGTATAAATTTCTTTGTTCTGAGGAACACAAAGGAAGATATTTTGATAAATGTTTGTAACCAAACCTTTTGTGGACCCCATTTAATTCCATAGTATTCTTTTTTCCTTCTATGGAGGTGAATGGGGTCCACAAAGGTTTTGGTTACAAACATTTATCAACAGAATTTTCATTTTTGGGTGAACTATCCCTTTAAAGCTGAATTTAAAGCTTTGCATTGATGTATGGTTTGTTAGGATGGGACAATATTTAGAGATACAACTATTTGAAAATCTGGAATCAAAAAAATCTAAATATTGAAATAATAGCCTTTAACGTTGTCCAAATGTTCAAAGTCCTTAGCAACACCTATTACTAACTCTTTCACCGGCAGCATTTTTTTAAAAAGTTGCCAGCCAGCGCAAGCGTTTTTCATGATTTTCACCAAATAAAAGTTTAATGCCTTCCAGAAAATGTTCTTCTTTAAATATATAAACATACAATAAACCAAATGAAAGAACAGACCCTCTGCTTTCAAAAAAAAAAAAAAAAACGTTTCATCCTACCTTCAGTGGTTCTTTTGTAATCAGCTTTTGAATATATGTAGGTTTCTGCAAAAACACCACATTTTGAGCAAAAAGCAGAGATAATTCCATTTTTGTGACTGACTTTTCATAGAGATCCCATTCAGAGCGATCTTTAAAACATACACGGACAGGCAGACGCTTGCCATAGGGCAATACTTTCGGGTTTAAAAAGTTGCGGAAGGAGTAGCGGTATTGCGGAAAGACTTGATTGACGAGATATCTCGTCAATGGCGGCGAAAGAGCTAAGAACACTGAAAAAAATTATTCATTGAATTTAATCAATATTTTTAAGGTAAGTGGTTGCAATAAATTTATTTAAGCTACATTTAAACCATAGTTTTATATTTAATTTCACTTTACTAATCTTTTTTGTTTAAAT
Organism: Paramisgurnus dabryanus; assembly: GCF_030506205.2. Classification (NCBI taxonomy): domain Eukaryota; kingdom Metazoa; phylum Chordata; class Actinopteri; order Cypriniformes; family Cobitidae; genus Paramisgurnus; species Paramisgurnus dabryanus. The sequence continues at coordinate 5,248,022 of NC_133351.1, forward strand.
GTAGCTTAAATAAATTGATTGCAACCACTTACCTTAAATTTTTTTTATTAAATTCAATGAATATTTTTTTTCAGTGTACATATGATATATTTACAAAATATTTTCATGAAACATGATCTTTATTTAATATCCTAATGATTTTGGCATTTAAAAAATCTATAATTTGACCACTGAAAAAAATATTCATTTAATTTACTCAATTTTTAAGGTAAGTGGTTGCAATCAATTTATTTAAGCTACATTTAAACAAAAACTTAAACATTAAAACTTTTGTTTAAATGTAGCTTAAATAAATTGATTGAAGCCACTTACCTTAAAAAAATTGAGTAAATTGAATGAATCATTTTTTTTCAGTGCATAGTGTAAAAAATGCAGAATTTTTGTCTAACAACTTACATTTTTATGTTTCTTTAACTTAACAAATTAAGTTAAACAATTTCAGTTATGTCAACTTATCAAAAGCCACAACATAGCAGGTTGAATTAACTTTGAAAAACCAAGTTGTTTTAACAACTGCATTTTTGTTTGCTAGTATACTAACTGCTTTTAGGGGTTGTGTACACCAAAACTTTTAAACGCGGCTGAAAATGCCTGGACAACGCCGAATGCCAGCTGTTTTTCAGCTGAGTGCTCAAAGCTTTTTTCAGCTAAGCGCTTTGGTAGCTCTGATACGTCAGCTGTGAGACGGTTGGTTGCTGTGCTACTTGTCCCGCCCCTCCTCCACTGTGATTGGACGGCCGCGTGAGAACTGAAATTGACGAGCGGAGCTTTTCATCCAAAGTTGAACATTTTCAACTCTCGGTGCTCAGCGCTGAGCGCGGATAAACCGCCGGGTAGCTGCTGGCTTATTTAAAAAAAGCCAAGCTTCCATTGGAAACAATTGAAAACATGTGCCGGCCGCGGGCGTAAAAGCTTTGGTGTGTCCAGCCCCTTATGGTTCAGGATCACATATACAGTACTATTGTATTGACATTTATTTGCATTTCCAAAAGTCATAACTTTGTACCATGTCTATAGCACTACAAACAGTTCAATCTATTAACAAATCAATCATATTAACCACAGGTAACTTCTTTTTTAGAGCATTGTGTTTTTATACAGTACACAATAGAGCAGAAAGTGACATAATTTCATTTAATTGTTTCTCATCATTTACATTTTGCTTGTATAGTATATGTGTGCTATGAAAAAATAGTAAACATATTTACCCCCCCCCCCAAAAAAAAAAATTATCTGTATTAGCAGCATCTTCATAAATTAACCTCTTATAAACCTCCAAAAGGCAAGAAAATGTGCTTATACTCTTTAACTGAGAACAATATTAAAATCTATCCTTTTTCAGACGCAAGCCTTCAGTTTATAGTCGGGACAGTCCTGTTCAAAACCTGTTAGAAGTGTCTGCACTAATTGCTTAAAAGAAACATGTGGGAGATGAGATTCAGACTGTCAGATTTGTTGAACAAACAAACAGCATAACTGGGCATGGCACTGAAATAGCTGGCAGCGATCAGTCCCCAAAGAGCTTTCAGCACAACACTAACAGCAGAGAAAGAGAGAGATGAAAGATCCCCGGTCCAACATCAAAAAGAGAAAAGGGAAACAAAACGTGTCTACTGACTGGAATGCATGAAGATTTAACCTCGTGTGCATTCCAGGCTGTAAGGGGTTAATAGATGTTCACTTCTAAAAATGGCATTCTGTTGAAATGGGTTACTCCCCCTTTTTAAGTGGAATGGGTACCAGACGAGAGGCAGGCGATGGGGTGGAAGAGGGATGCTGCAAAACAGTCACGGGATGGGGTGAGAGACGCCTATAGAGACCTCTTCATTCTCATTGGTTGGATTACATGATCATGAAAATATGAATATTAATGAACCTTATCTTAAAAGGATTTTAATTTACAGTTATTAACCCTTTATTCATATATAATTACAATATCTAGATATAGTGTCTGATCTCTAAAACTCCAAATAGTCTGATCAATGAGCGATTATTCTCGATACAAAAGCCCACAATCTGTCACCTGAAACCACATCAGTTATTCCACAATAGCCTCAGCTTGTATATCATCCCTGCAAACCAGAGATAAATGCTGTGGAAGAGACTATGGTTTATCAGGTCGCTCCACACCGTGCACGTGTTTCCATTATAATAACAATCTCCGGTGACCTGCTCAGACGTGGCCGTCGTACGTGATGTTGTTGCTCAGCATAACACTGACATTTACTGGATCAGCGATTCATCGGTCCGGAGCATCCGTATCTGGTGTCATCGTAAGCACGGTCGGGCTCTACATGCACAGCATTGAGTCTCTCTGGTTAATTACAGTGACAAATGGCAGACGAGTCCCAAAAGTGCACTGTGCTGTTGAAAAGTGACAGGCTCGTTTTTGGAATGTAAACAAATTCCTGCATTCTGTGTAATGTGATTACTACCTGGAGCGCTGCTGTGCATACTGAAACACTTTCTTCTGCTTTGTGCTCCTTAATATCATTTAGCTCAGTTAATGTACTGACATCATCACCTTAACTTGGAGCAAAACTACCGCAAGACTTTCCAGGCCTGTGTTATTTCCATCCTTGAAACGGCAAATGAGCTTTCAGGCAGAATGTCAAAGCTGCTCTTTTATGTATGAAGCAAATTGATGGTGATTTATACTGACAGCCTGAAAAAAGAGTCAATAAAAGCAAAGTCAATAAAAGCATTGTAAAGGAGTCGGAGATCTGAGAGTTGTGTTGGAAGGAAAGATCATCCAATGCAATCTCGTGGCACATGTATTTAAATAGGTGGCTAATTTGTATGACCGCATTTGTACGTTTTTATATGATTTGATTTCGCAACTGTGACTGTTTAAGGGGTGTTTTTTTAAAGGACAAGTTCGGTATTTTACACTTAAAGCCCTGTTTTCAGATTGTTTATGATGAAATAGAACGCTTTTGACTGAAATTTGTACATATGATGCTGGCCCGAGAATTTTGGGGTGTTTGTTGTATCACCTCCCACCTCTACAATGGCTGCATAGGTGCACTGGAACAATCCTTTCTAAAATGCATTAAACTTTCGTTTACAAAGACGTGAAACTCACCAAGTGGTCAGAGGTGTGCTCACACAAAAATCGCTGCAAAAGATGCTTTCCAACAGGTTTTTATCGTAGTTTTTGTCCAACTCCATTGACTTGTATTAGATGTGCTGTGAGGTACGGTATTACTCCGCGCCGGGAACGTTGTTTGTATTCCTGCAATTGGCAAAGGTGGATTATCGCCACCAACTGGGCTGGAGTGTCTATTATTCAAGCTCTCAACGGAGGAATATACGGGTGTGAGGCGTTTGGAAAAATATGTGCACAAGTTTACAACGAATGCTAAAACACCTGTTTGAAAGCATCTTTTGCAGCGATTTTTATGTGAGCATATCAGTGAACACCCCTGACCACTATGTGAGTTTCACGTCTTTGTAAACAAAAGTTTAATACATTTTAGGAAGGATTGTTTCAGTGCACCGATGCAGCCATTGTGAGGGTGGGGGCTGATACAACCGAAACCGAAAATTCTCGGGCCAGCATCATATGTCCAAATTTCAGTCAAAACCGTTCTATTTCATCATAAACAATCTGAAAACAGGGCTTTAAGTGTAAAATACCGAACTTGTCCTTTAATTATGTACATTTAATAATAATAAATATAGCTGCAAGCAGCAATACCGGGGTAAAGCCGAAAAGGGCCCAAAAGGATGTAAAATTGTGATTGGATAAGCAGACTGAAGAACCTAGGTAAACCAAGTTTAATTAGTCAAAAGATCCCACCCCCGTGTCTCTACGATGTTCCGATGCAGAGATATAGCTTTTGCAAAAACGGTTGATAAAGTCTTCTCAATGGATGCTAGGGAGTGAATTGGCAACCACCAGTGATTATAGTCAAAGCCATGAAAGGAATAATCCATGATGACTCATGGTTTTAGAAGTGTTGTTGCAGTAGTTTTAGGCAAAAAAATACCATATTCTATCTTAAAACCAGTAGGTGGCGCAATGACAAAATTGTGCATGCAACATCAGGTCATTATTGTGTTACATCTAGCTAGTTTTATGACTATACACTTTAGTTTAGTGAAGAAACAGTTGTATGACCATAGGGCTGGCTTGATATCAAAGTTTTTGTTTAATTATAAGGCCAACTAGTGGTGCAAGTATAAAAAAAATTTTGTGTGCCCTCAGAATATGCTCATACATCAGCGTATCAAATCTGGTGAAAAAATCTATTTTTGTTGCGAAGTTATAACCATTAATGTGTGAAACACACAAATTTAAAGGTAGTTTTTCGTTTTTTGCAATTTTCGGCCATTTCTGATGAAAATTTTAATATAACGCCAATAAAACTTTTTGTTCAGAAGGTAATGCAATGTTCTTCCTATGGTGTTTTCGAGTCGATCGGAATAACGCTCGCGGACTGATTTGCGCGTGTTTTTAATCGCTTTTTTGCCGCGCAGGGTTAACCGTAAGGCCAATTCTGGCATGTTTGGTATCTTTGGACTTCGGGGCTTGACCCCTAATAAGCAAGGAATAATTGACGGCGGGACGTTGAATTATTAGAAAAATAATGCACACCCGAGGTGGTGATGCGGCCACAACATGAAGCATTATTTTTCAATAATTAAACGGCCCGGAGTCAATTATTTCGCTTATACTACGGTTACCACACCTCAAGACATCGATCACATGATATATTTAAAGGGATTCGTCCGGTTTTTGTGCTCAAATCGCTTTTGTGAGTAGGACTATTTAAGAGAGAGAGAGGGCGAGCAAGAGCGAGAGAGAGAGATAGCGAGCAAGCAAGAGAGAGAGATTGTGAGAACAAGGCTAACTCTGTGCGTTGCTGTTATTGCCTCGGAAAATCGTCTGTCACATTGTTTTTTTCAGTCCATTATTACAGTTAACTTTGCGAAATGATATGGAACTGTAATGCGGTAAAGAGAGCTGCCTGGAACTATGTTCGCCATGCGTTTCCCAGAAAATAATTGCACACCTCAGAACGTTCATCATTCAATCAGATTGAAGCATTCATGGACCGTTAGTATAATAATGCATAAATGTACGTCTTTTTTTACCTATGAACGAACTCATGCGTAATTGTAAAATAGGTAAAAATTCCCCTGAGATCAGGCTGAATTATCAGTAAGTTACTGTTTAAAGTCCAACCTGTTCTCACAAATTTCTGTGAAATATTCACGCATTATTTTGCTCAGTTTTGCGTGACATTGTCACGTTTTTCCACCATTTTACGTGCCCCTGCCACGACTTTCTTTTCTGTGACAATTTCACATATTGGTTACTCAACTGTTTTTCCTATTTGTAAACAATTTTCGGTTTGGGGTTAGATTTTCGGTTTGCGTTTGGATGTCACTTAAAGTATTTGTTTGTACTATTATTTAGTATGCTTTTTATTTCATTGTCGCCTGACGTTAGGGTTAGAGTTGGGTTTGGGGAAGGATGTCATTTTATGTAACAGAAAGTTGTTCTATCCCCAAATCGAAACGACAATTGTAAGAAAATAGGAAAAACAGTTGAGTAACCAATATGTGAAACTGTCACAGAAAAGAAAGTCGTGGCAGGGGCATGTAAAATGGTGGAAATACGTGACTATTTCACGTATTTTGTGAGATCAGGCTGTTAAGTCACCATAAAACGAAGGTAGCAATTGTCTTTTTTTCTTTGTATATTGTGATGTATCTTCAAGCGAAACGGCTTCTAAAATGTAAAAAAATGTAGGGCGGGACATGATTTCGTCCATCGAGAACTGATTGGACTGTTGGAAGTTGGGCCATGTTGCTAATTGCTAATAACTGCAATCTTTTTTTGGTAAAAATCATAGAGTGTAAAAAATAGGTACGTAGTATCCATGACGTTATCCATAGGTTAGTGAAGGGCTCTTTTTGAAGCCCATAGGCCCTGTCCCAAATAGTGCACTTCATGTGGACTTTCAGTCTCGTGGCCTTAAATTGTGCGTACTCGCTTAGTCTGCGAGTCAGTAGGGTGTCCTATTAATAATTTTTACGCTCTGAAGTGTGCTCATCAGCGCCCCCTTTGCACACTTGATGCAGCACTGCAGCAGGTTTCACTCACTTTACCACCGCAGAAGTCCTTGCGAAAGAGCAATTAGACCAATCAGACGACGTAAGGGAGGAGTTCACACTGATGGGCAACTTCTCTTCCTATTTCCGATATGACGCTCGAGTCTGTCCCAAAACACGACTCCAGTGTGCCCTCTTGGACTCGCGTCAAGGGTCCCTAAAGTCTGCACTACATGATGTTATCAAAGTGTGGACTCTAAGGAGGTCCACAAGTCTGGAGTGTCCCATTTGGGCCATAGTTTGGGGCTGGCCGTTGCCATTTTAGCATTGCATCAAGAATTTTTTACAGTGCATAAATAAAAAAATGAATGAAGTAAATCATTTATAATAAACACTACAATATATTTTATGGTGACTTTAAAGTTTGTCTTCTGTACTGTGGATTCTGGTTCTCTTGATTCATGCAAAGCTCATGTGTGCTCAAAGAAGAGTTGCAAAGTACATTGACCTTTTTGCTTTTTTCCATGTGGTGGTAGATAACTGCCTAATATGACAAAATAAAAGTGATGTAGTAGACTCGGCCTCGGACCACAGTGGGAGGAGAAGGACTCGTAATTTCAGACAGAGTCCTCGAGAATAACGCATTGTTTTATGTTCATATAAAAAAAAACACACAACACATAACAATAATAATAAAATGCAATACACTGTCTTAACTCGGACTCGACTGTATTTCAAAACAAACGGACTTGGTCTCGGCCCTTCAAAGACTCGGTCTTGACTCGGACTTGGCATAGGCGGTCTCATCCCCATCACTACAAAATAACAAACACTTTTGCTCTAAATCCCTTGTTAGACTGTCATTGGCATTTTTTTCTTTGTGCATTGTCACAAATAAGATCTATTCTGATGGCACCACTAGATACGTTTTAGATAAGTGTCTGTGAGCCTTACATCTGCTTCACAACAGTATAGTTACATGAAAGAGGAAAGCTGAGAGCATCTTGAACGGTTAAAAGTGCCATTGATGGAGAGACGTAAAGCCAGCGGGTGACTTCCTCAGGATTGCCGTGTGTAAGTGTTTTCCCTCCATCAACAGGAACATGTAACCGTCATCGTGAAAGGATCAGTATGCCTTTATCAACAGAAGAATTCTGGCGTTTTATCAGTGAACTGCAGAAGCCGTTGAGTGTGATTGCAGTTTTTCTAATGAAGAAGTCTAAAAAAGAAGTAACGAACATCATAAAAAACACAATGCGTTGCTTTATTCATGGCATCTTAAGTAAGTGAGCTACTTGTTTTTGTTTTCATGTTCTGCATTTGATGCTTGATGACTTTGTAGGCAGTAATTAGGTTTGTTAAGTTTGCTTGAAAGTGATCATTATTGTCACCAATGTGTAATGGCTTAAAGTTCTGTTGTAAAAGGAGAGGCACACAAACACCAGACGAATTCTGAACAGAAGAACTAAAGCCACAGGATTTTTAAATATGGCATAATTTATTAGAAATAAAACCCATAAGAACCCACAGATGTCACAAACACTAGAGACACCCTGGAAAGGTCCTTTTAAAGCCGTCTCCCTGACTTTTAACTCAAAAAGTCTCTAAGTGAAACCTTTGGGACATCTGAATTCATGTGGTACCTTGGGATTTTTGTGTTGCCATGACAACATTTCCAAAATGGTCGTCATATATACTATCATATCGATAACTGATTAGAAATTCTTTACCATTGCATGAGTTACAGCAAACCCAGCGATGCGAGATTTAAATGCAAATGGGATTTCAGAGCTAAGGATTGTGTGAATAACTTCATGACTCATTAATACTACTTAAAATAATTGACCAGTGGCCAGTTGCATAAACATAGCCTTGAAGTTAAGACTGTCTTAAAAACTAGTCTGACCAACTAGAAATTAGTTTGGGCTAATCTGGATTTGAATTATTAGACCTGTCCTTTTTCCCTTTTTATGTAACATATTTAAAATAGTCATGCACTGCAAAAAATGATTTTCAAGAAAAAATTTCTTAGTATTTTTTGTCTTGTTTAAGTAAAAATATCAAAAAATTCTTAAATTAAGAAGCTTTTTCTTGATGAGCAAAACGACCAAAGAAAATAAGTCTATTTTTTGTGATTTTGTGCATTAAACAAGCAAAAAAATCTGCCAATGGGGTAAGCAAATTTTTCTTGAATTTATCTTGAATTTAGTGTTTAAGAAAAAAGTTCAAGATTTTTTTGCTAACCCCATTGGCAGATTTTTTTGCTTGTTTTATGCACAAAATCACTTAATTTATTTTTGGTCTAAAACTAGACTTATTTTCTTTGGTCGTTTTGCTCATCAAGAAAAAGCATCTTACTTTAAGAATATTTAGATATTTTTCTGAAAACAAGACAAAAATACTCAGAATTTTTTTTTCTTAAAAATCATTTTTGCAGTGTGTTCAGTCTTTGAAGAAAAACATACATGATTAACTTTTAAAACATTAAAGTCTTAGGAGTTTATGCAACCGACCACAATGTTATTATGTCTTTAAAAGACTCAATAAAGCTTGACTTGAATGCACAACATCTATTGTCCTTATATTGTTTGCTTTATTGGAATTTAACAGCTTATTACAAAATGTCTTCTCTTCTTGTATAGAAATGCGAAGTAAAACGTCTTCACACAAGTCTGGAAGAACATGTAAATGAAACATGAGTAAATATTGAACAAAGAATTAAAAAAAAAAAAAACACAAAAGAAGAACAAACAAGACCATACATAATACGGCTACTTCAGAACATTTTGTACTTGCTTGGCATTATGTACAATACAATACAACCTGAAGGATCTGTGGAAATCTGTACTGGATGAAACTCTGTAGTCCTCTGAGTATTGGAAAGAGCAACCTGAGAAACAGTGGCCACCACACCACAACAACACTTTACATTCACATGAGGTTTAAAAGTACGATCAGACACATTTAGCTAACAATAGGTTTAAGTGTGCAAACGAAATGGAAATTGTATGTACTGAAAGTATAAATATGTGCATTAACATGCAGTCATACACATATGCATCACTAGGATCGCTAGAGATCCTAAATATTATAGGTGTGCTAAAATTCTGTTTTAAGTGGGTCTATATACTTTTTATTACACATCATTACATTCATTACACATTTTTTATTAACCTTGTTTAAAGTGTTGCATTATGCAATTTCAATACTACATTACTCCAACTGTGTGCAACAAACCAAGGTTAGAGAGCATTTTTTTTATTAATTTCTATAAAGTTGCAGCTCATGCTCTCAAAGTGCATTGTGGGATTGACAGCTAAGGTGGATGCAAATATATAAATATTTGCAGTAATTTCTAGCAGGGCTGTATTACTTTACCAGTGAACAATGATATGCACCTGTTGTTGTGTTTTTATTGTGCACTAAAATCCAAAACCTAGGCTATATTTAAAAAAAATGCATATGGTTATTGCATTTTATCACATACAGTATATTATATGAATATATTTAATATTTTATATAATGTTATGCCATGAATAACTTATTGATAGAGCATAACAAAAGTAAAATCCTTTACAAAGATAAAATCCTTGTAAGTATCGCATTGCTAATCTGCCCTTGAACCTGTTTAAATTTTGTATTTTATTATTAAAGATTTTATTAATTTCCATAGCTGTAGGAACTTTAAAAAATTACGTACAATAGCATTTTTTAAGTAAAATACTATACTGTATTAACAGTGCGTATCTCGTAACTCGTGCGTATTTCAATTGGAAGGGGGACACAATATATAGAAACTGATCCCAGAAGCGATCGGGCTCGTCCGACAGTAGTGTGAGCCCGCCTCTGGAGGAAATGCGCCGGGGACTCGACACGTGATCCGCCCGACACAATCCAGTATGGCGGAATCCGTGTGCGAGTGGATCTGTCGCGGGCGCGCTCTCCAACGGGAATAAAGTCCGGTGCGGTGCGTCCGAGCGCTGTGAAGCTGCGGAGAGGTGAGCGCGCATTCTTGTGCGTCCTTTGATCGTTTTATTTATGAATGCAGTGATCATTTAAGTAAAAGAAAGAAACTTATGGACGTCCACGGTGCAGATGAAACAATCAAAACAGTATGTGTGTGTGCGCGCGTGTGTATCTCTGTGTCAGAGGGTGAGTTATGCTTAATCGTAACTCTCGGAGTAGTTCTATCACGTTTTGTTTCTACCAAACTTTTCCTTTTTTGAATACACATTTGATACACGGATATATTTTATGTTATGGTGATACGGAAAGATAGTAATGTGCACGTTTAAAATATTCGAATGACCGGTAAGATTTCTTTAAAACGTTGTTATGGCGTTGTTGTCCTGGTTAAGATCCACAAAAACGGGTTACCTGTAGAGTTGTGGTCAATCAAACCCGCTTGTTGTTTTCTGTGAATGGGAGGTGTGACGTCATAGTCGATGTTACATGTTTTACATGTATCATTAACGCGCGCTTGTGTCACTTGTAACATTGAACCGGTTAGCGCGCGCTTTTATTATTTAACGTCGTTCTTTGGTGCACACGATTGGATAAAGATGTTTGCAAACATTGAATTGTACATCACGGATTGTGATCAGACTGATTCTGGGTTTATAGATTTATCAGATCTTGTGTAACATTTTGCTGACGTTTAGGTCGGTACTGTACGTCTTGTTTATTGTAGTGTATGCAATCTGGCCCTTATGTTGTGTTGAGATTGACTGTAAGTTGTTCATTACGGTCCCTTTGATAACAAATGTTTTTACTGTAAAATGAATAACTAAAGTTCATGTTAAAATCGTTTAATATGTTTCTCTAATGTAATAAAAGTGATTTGCTAAATATATTCTTAAAAATTCTGACTGTTGTATAACAAAGTAGACTGCTGACTGAACGAGACTGTTAGTATAACACAATGATTTCAGTTTTAGTCAAATAAAAAAGTGTGAAGAAAAACACAATTGAACAAATAACAAAACATTGAGTGAACTGATACAATGTGTACACCACTAGCAAATAGTTTGTCAATAATGTTTGCACTTATACTTTAAAAAAATATGATGCATATCAAGATCCCAAACAAATGCAAACTTGTTAAATTTTTTTCTTTTAAGTAGATTTCTTAATCATGGTATGAAAAACATTTTTTATAATCAGCTCAAATAAGAAAAACTCTTGAAATTTCAACTTCTTATGATGTTTTAAGTTGTTTTTTTGTTAGTTTTTAAAATGGCTTTTGTCTCTCTCAGACCTCAAACAGAACATGAGGATTAAGAATCAAATACTATGCTTTATGAATGGCTGTTTTCATGTTCAGGGCTGAGTCATGTCGGTTGTATTGTCCGATGGTGGTTATATCATGCAGTTGGTCTTGGCAGCTGTCAGCCATAGATGTTGGTTGAAGCTCAAACATGTGGTATCATGCATAGACATATAAATCCAGGCTTTAATCACAGACTGTAGGAAGTTCACTCGTCTTTCCACATTCCAGCTCTCAAGGACCGGCGCTCAGACCTTGTAAATTCCAGGCCTCACAGGAAGAAGGTCAGAGAAGCTTTCTGAGAACTTACCAGCAGCGAGTTAATCCAGTCTTGCGTTGCTTTTGTTTTGAACTTTCTGGCTTCTGCATTCAGATTCTTAGCATGTGCTTATTTGATGATCTGTTGCTTTTTCTCTTTGACAAAAACCTGTCCAGGTTAGACATATCCAGGTCATATTTCACCCTGAAATAAAAATATATGCTTTTTTGTCCACATACGTCACATTTTTTTTATGTTTGCACCATAATAATTAATTCTGTGTAACTGGAACCGGTTGTACACAAAAATGGACAATTACACTGCTTCATGTTCTAAAAAAAATATTTGGTTATTTTATTTATTGGTTCTTCTTAATCCCAAAATAGCTGGTAAAAATCTGAAAAAAAAAACACAAACCAAATCTCGGGTCTTAGGAGGTTGAACATAAACATATTAATGCATCTTCATCATCTTGTTGCTCTGAGAATTACAAAAACAGTTCAAGGTAAAATGTCCAGATTATAAATTGAAGAAAAAGCCTCACAATACAATTAAAGGTTCGTTCTTCATAAAAAACATACTTAATTTCTTAAACGAAATATGTAATTTCTGATGCTTTTGATGTGTGCTTAAATGTGACGCGCACATGTTTTGTGACCCAATTAGCCAGTTTAAGTAATGCTGCATTCAACCTGGAAAACTTGTATTTCTGAGACACATTCATATTGGGAAATAACAAGGAAGTAGCATATTTCAAACAGAACTAGATAGTTACATAAACAGCTTTCTTAGGACTTTATGAATAATTCAGTTATGCCACATCAATTTATTTTAACTTTAAAGTGCCCGGACAGGACGCCTTACAAAAGTCATAAGGGTACATCTCGTATGAAAAATTCAAATGCAGCATCTAAAATAACTTTCCAAAGTCAATCATTACCATAATGTCATGCCCTGTACAACTTGTGTATCATTTATAATACAGAGTTTTTACACTTATAAATGTGACATGGCATGGGACTAGAAAACCGTAAGTCATAAGTGTCACAGGTGTATTTGAAGAAATAGCCAACAATAATGCTGGTAAAATATGGGTAATAATTTTTTATTTTTTATGCCAAAAATCATTAGGATGTTACTACCGCAAATATATATAAAAATATTTATCGTTTGTTGCTAAGGACTTCATTTGGACAGCTATAAAGGCGGTTTTCTAAAAATTTAGATTTTTGCACCTTCAGATTCCAGATTTATAAATAGTTGTATCTCAACTAAGGTTGACTGATTGTGGATTGTACCAATAACGATAACTAAGTTGGTCCCTACTTGCCGATAACAAATTAATGGTCAGATTAGTTTTTAAAATGGATGGGCTACTGGATAAAAAATCAAACATAACACTAAAAGTGAAACAGTGCTGAAATTTATTACAAGTAATAAAACAACAGTACTAAACCATGAATGTGCTAAATTAAATAAATGTATAAATAAAAATATATTAATTAATTGTATATTAATTATATTATTAAGTTTTGAAATAAATACTTTTGTGAAATACTCATATTACATAAATGTTTATTAAATTTATAATCTTGTACTTTATTTGCTTCTGTTTTAGCACCTAATGATTTTCTAATCAAAATAACAAAATATGTATTGCAGTGATGATAAAAAAATTAAATGAACTGAAATCAGATTTTGATTTGTTGGATATGTTAATATAGCCGACAGCTGCATATAGTTTGCTTTCTCTCGTTATTAACTAAAAATATGGGTAAAAGTTACCAGCTGGAAATAAACAAATGCAAATTGATGTTAATAACTATGACATTAAACATTTGGGTTGGATTTTTCTGTGTGTATTTTTGTATAACTGTTTGAGGTACTACTTATATTAGCGTGATGACAAACTTAGGTTGTTGTTGTTGTTTCTTTGCTAATGCAGCATCTATTCAGCAAATTAATTACTTCATAATGATATGAAGCCATAGACACATTAAAAAAAAAAATGTGGTCATGGATTTTTTGCCGATAGCCGATTGCTCCACCAATGAACTATCGGTGCCGATTAATCAGATAAACCGATTAATCGGTCTACCTTTAATCTCAAATAAATATTGTCATATGCCAACAAACCATACATCAATGAAAAGCTTATATATTCAGCTCAGTGACGTATAAATCTCGATTTTAAAAAAGTAGGGCTGTGGTCCAGGGTCACAAAAATGACTTTGTTTGGTTGTTCAGGTGTTTGAAACTATGGCTGGGTGGTATAATGAGTTTTGTTAATGTATCAGTATTTTTTTCCCAACAAGATACGGCATGAGCCAAAACCGTCTATATCCGTATGGTCTGAAATGAGTAATAGCTGCCCTTAGTGAATGTGACCAAATGAACGTGTGTAGGCCCACGCTTTATATAGTCTCAAATAACAATTTAAATCAGTTTGAAGCCTTGCTAATCAATTCTACTCCTTAGGGCACATAATTAACAGTGCAGGATGACTCATGGAGGTTGGCACATTGCACTGTTTGATGCATCTGTGGCCAAAGAGGAAAAGAGAGAGAATTGGCTACAGCCAGTCTTACATGATGCTTAGCGACGAAAAGCGATAACAGGAGACGGGTTGGATCCGTAGGTGGTTAATTCGACTGGACGGATGACAAGAATGACTCTTGATCTGTAGAAAGGTTCTCCCCTTAGTGGAAAATTGAATATTTGTCACCAGCAATATTATTTAGAGAATTGTCTTTTTATTCCCGAGTCCTTTTGTGGACGACATTGTCTCCGGAAACTCTTGGTGGGAATAACTCTTTAAAGCTGAAGTGGTTAATAATGGTTGTCTTTAAGCATTGCACTTTCGCATCTGAAAGTCTCTACTGTAGGCCATTTTGCACCTTATAAGAAAATAAAATGTGTGTGTGCGCATGTGTATGTGCGTGTGTAAATGCATGTTTTACAGTAATTAAAGGCTCTCTAAGCGAATCTGCGAGACGTTAGTTATTGTTGACGTTTGAATCTGTTTTCAAACAGACGGAGCGTAGCTAACTCCTCCCCCTCCCCCTCCCAACGCGCCCAACCCCCACCCCCAAATCCTTCTTGTCGTTTATTGGCTGGAATACTTTGTTTTGTTTTGTGAGCTAGGTTTGGCCATTTGTTGCTATTGCCGTTTGTGAAGCCTGGGCTGTCTACAGAGATCGCGTTTTTTTACAGTTTGATCAGCGGACAGGCAGCAAGCAGATAGTGAGGAGATGTTTCCGGTATGTAACAAAAAATGTTTTATGGTCTAAAACGCTTCAATTCGCTTAGAGCACCTTTAAGTAATCGTGTTATCCAGTTTTTCCCCAAATCATTTACATTTTAATCATTAACATTTAACGGCACACTCAATGTATGACTAAAATAACAGTAAAGGGTAAAAAAAAATAATTGCCAAAAATTAAAACGGAATTTGCAAAAATTAAAACCGAGAAAACGGAATTTGGGAAAAAATAAAACGGAATTTGGGAAAAAATAAAACGGATTTTATAGGGCCCTATGGATGTCCGTTTGCTTGAAATTAAACTCTTCACTTTTAGTTGATTTGATTCGGCGACTGACACTAACTTGAGTTTTGTCATCGACAAAATTTGTAATCGTTTTTGTGCCAGGGTCACTTTCTCTTTACTAATAAGCTTGTTTGGTTTTCCATTATGTTGTCGCCAGACTTGGCAAGGCTTGGGTTCGTTTGGCAATCCGTGCATGTCCAAAACATCTCCAAGACTGCCATAATGAAAAACGTGTTTGTTTGTATGATGGGTTTAATGAAAACGAAATGTTTGTGGCCAGTGCTTCAGTCAGTTGGTAAAAACCTCATTGCACCCGCAACCCTTTTGGCCTTCGTAAGCTGGTGGAGATGTTGTAATGGGCCACTGGACTGGCAGACCTGACGGAGGATGTGAAAAGCAAACAACAGGCGGTGAAAGTAAATGATGGGAGAGACTAGAGAGAAAGAAAGAGTGATGATAGTTCTGCGTCTCATAAAGTGCACGCAGGCATACAATTGTGTTTGGTCACAGGTCTCATTTCCTGTTCTTTGTTTATGTGAAAACAGACAGGCTGCATGGAAATGGAGATGTTGAAGTCTTGCCTGTAAAGTGTTGCTTGGAGGACTTTGTCTTTTAAAGGGGACATTTTTTAAGACTTGTTTAAGTTGTCAAATAAATATTTGTTGTCCCCAGAGGATGTATGTGAATTTCTAGCTCAAAATATCATATAGATAATTTATTATAACACGTTAAAATTGTAGGTGTGAGCAAAAATGTACAGTTTTTGGGTGTGTCCTTTTAAATGCAAAATGAGTTGATCTCTGAACTAAATGGCAGTGCCGTGGTTTAATTAAGGGGCAGTATAATCCCCTTCTGACATCACAAGGGGAGCCAAATTTCAATGACCTATTTTTTTCCACATGCTTGCAGAGAATGGTTTACCTAAACTAAGTTACTGGCTTATTCTTTTTCACATTTTCTAGGTTGATACAAGCAGTGGGGTCCCAATTATATCTCTTAAACGTGGAAAAGTCAGATTTTGTTAATATGTCCCCTTTAACTTGCTATGCTATTATTTTGTTGTGGACTACAAAAAGATGTTTCTACTCGCTCCCCGGTCCATTTTTATAACCATGTCTTGCTCTAATTTACAATATGTTAGTAGTTAAACGGATCCCCTAATAAACATTTTGCCATAGTGGCGTAAGAGTGAATTTAGTTGCAAAAAATCAACGCCAGCTCCTGTGAGAACTGCATAAAAAGACATGCAGTTGCAGTTTTCTTAAAGTTGCGTAACTTTGTAGTTTATTTATAGACTGTGACATAAAAAACTGTGAAAATGAGGTTTCATGGTGGCCATAAGTGGAACAGAGTAACAGAAGGCTTTGCTTTATTGATGCCCATTTTCAGCAAGACTCAAAAGAGGAAACTGGTGACTTTGCGTTGATGATTAATGATTGTGTTGTGGTGATGATTAATGATTGATTATTTCTCAGTAATAAATTGACCCAATAAATTATGTCTGTTTCTGAGAAAATTATTTTAATCATTAATAAATGTATGATACATTAAGCACGATGATGCATTAATACAGAACACTTATTGTAAACAAGTGTAAACACTCTCAGGGATTGACAGTAAGGTGTGCCTGATGGCCTGCCGCCAGTGTCAACGATGCTCAGGATAGCTCTCACTTAGGGCTGGGCGGTATTTCTACTTTTGGTTATATATCATCTACCCAGTGAGATATAGCATGAGACAATACAATCTCTATATCTGTATGGACTGATATGACCCTGATTTTTTGCTATGGGTGGGAATCGTTTGGACCCTCATGATTCGATTCAGAAGCGATTCAAATGTATTAATAAGCATAATTGGTTACACGTTTTATTTCTCAACTGCTTATATTTATTTAAAGGGATAGTTCACCCCAAAATTTTAATTGTGCCATAATTTCCTCACCCTTATGTTGTTACATTTCTTTGTTTTAATGAACACAAGAAGATATTTTAAGGAATGTTTGTAACCAAACCATAAGCCCCATTCACTTGAAGTTTTCTTTTTTCTACTATGGAAATTAATGGGGCTCACAATCAGTTTGGTCAAAACATTCCTTAAAATATCTTCATTTGTGCTCGTCAAAGAAAAAAATCATTTATATAAGTTTGTTTAATATAATTCTTAAATTATATAAGAAAAATAAAATTTTGGGTGAACTATCGCTTTAAGAGGTAATGCAACATTGTGTTTACAACGATAATTATTGCATTTTTATACAATTTATTTTGTGTAAATATGTCAACCTAAAATACACAAGAAAACATAAACTCATTTAGCATTTGCATGCTGTCTGAAGCCTTGAGATGCGGCTTTCCAGGAATGCGTGTGCTTAAATATTTAAATAAGATATATCATGAAAATCTGACTCGGGCTGACTACTAAAACACACCTGTAGCCAATCAGCAGTAAGGGGCGTGTCTACTAACCGACATCTTTGCCTGGGTTGCGTATGTGTGGGGCGGGTCTATCAAAAGTTGGTCCAGATTCTATTGGGGTAGGGGCGTGTTTGTTTAGGTGATTTCAAATGTCAACATTGGCTTTCAGAGATCATGCACCATGCCTTTAAGTGTTATATTTGGGTCCCCAGTGCCTTTATCAACCTAGAAAATGTAAAAAGATCAACTTAGTAACTTAGTTTTGGTTAACCATTCTCTGTATTAGGGATGCACCGAAATGAAAATTCTTGGCCGAAACCGAAAACCGAAAATGAGGAAACCAAGGCCGAAAAACTGAAACACCTAAATAAATTATTAGGCCAATTATTACTACAAATGCATTTATGGCTATCACTGTGTACGAACTTTACTAGGGGTGTGTGACAGATCACAAAACTCACGGTTCAGATCACATTACAGTTTTTGAGGCACGGATCGGATTATTTTTCAGATCAGCAAAAAGGGGGTGGGGAAAATCTAATAACAAATAAAGAAATTACAAACATTTATAAAAAAGAACAAAGCTGCACATTAATAAGGGCTAACATTAGGATTAGGTACAGAAATCGATTTAAATGAGTCATAACACTGTCTTTATTGTATAAATTAAATATATTATTATTTTTAGAGCTATCCGTCTCTTTAAATAAGCAGAGACTGGTTTATGACTGTAATCTTTACATACACTTAAGACATAAACAAATGTTTTTATTAGAAAAAGAATACTTTGGAGATAATTTTGTTTATATGTGCCCTGTCAATAACAGAAAGATTTTACGTTCGCTTGTTTGCATCTCACTCGTGTGTGCACTATTGAGGGCACTTAAACGCGCGGGCACACAGAGAATGAAGGCGAATCACAAACAGCGCAGCATAAAAACGTTACGTTGTTTTTCATTGCTTTATTCGGCACATGTATGTTAATGGACTATACAGTATGAGACACATTTGCG
This sequence comes from Paramisgurnus dabryanus, assembly GCF_030506205.2. NCBI lineage: Eukaryota > Metazoa > Chordata > Actinopteri > Cypriniformes > Cobitidae > Paramisgurnus > Paramisgurnus dabryanus. Next base: position 5,266,588 of record NC_133351.1, read on the forward strand.
CGACTCTCTCTAAAGTTTACACATCAAGAGTTCTGATCTTTGAAGGGCGTACTCACTGTGATGATCACGTCTGGACCGGACACAACCGCAGGTGCCTCTGTGCGTACTTTAGCGCCTTTTTGCGGTTAAATACATCCACGCCGCATACATGTTGCTTCAGACAAGCACGTGCAGGTCGCGGTTTCTGTTTGCGTCATCACATTATTTCGGCCGTATTGTTTTGGTGATAAAAGTCTTTTGGCCGAATATTCGGTGCATCCCTACTCTGCATGCACGTAAAAAAGTTGGTCATTGAAATTTGGCTCCCCTCGTGATGTCAGAAGGGGTAATGCTGCCCCTTAATCTGCACTATCCAACCACAGCACTGCCTTTTAGTGCAGAGATCAGCTCATTTGCATTTTAAAGGACACACCCAAAAACAGCACAATTTTGCTCAGATCTACAAAGTGGCAATTTTAACATAATAATTTATCTATATGGTATTTTGAGCTAAAACTTCACATTTGTACTCTGGGGACACCAAAGATTTATTTGACACGTTAAAGAAGTCTTGAGAAATGTCCCCCTTAAATAGTCAAGGCATAATGATGAAAATGAGGAATGTTTGTGATGATGCAGCACATTTCCCTGTTTGTTGTGTCTGAATTGCAGGGGTGACATCATGACACAGGGTGTCTCTCTCTCTCTCTCTCTCTCTCTCTCTCTCTCTCCCTACCTTTCGTAACTTACTCCCACCCAGTGCCCAGATGCATTCTCGGGTACCAAAATTGGGTACTGATTGATTTAACGTGAATCTGTACGCGATAGTACAGATGTAATTTGGTCGGTGCTCTTAAAAGTACCCAACACTAGGTATCACACCCTTTTTATCAAGGTTTTATTAGTCAATAAATAAATAAATAAAAAGATTAAAACAATAATTAGGCATGCTTTTATTTTGGGGATTTTTTGTTGTGAGGCCAGTAGAGAAAAATCTTTAGCATTGAGCCCTGTCTCTGTTTACAGTATTTATCTTAACATTTGAAGAGTAAATTACAGTGATAGGAATTCTTCTGAATTGACATCTCTACATCAAAGCAAAAGTCTTGTTGACTCGTGTTAAAGAGCAGTCAGGTAGTTAAACATTTATTAGCTCATTTGGTGCAGACGTGAGGTGTTTTTCTTGTGTAATGGCTAACCTGGTGTTATATTTAGCCTGCGCACTCTTGTAGTAAACATGAGCGTGACCGTGAGTATTGTATAAACACAAAGAGCGTCCTGTCATATTGTATCGGTTGTCATTTTCTTGCTGAGCTCTGTAACGTTATCCTCCGGTCTGTCAGTCTGTGTCAGGTCTTCACCTCGATGATGGTCACTCTAGACGGTCGCCAGGTCTCATTCATGTCCCAGACGGGCTGATAAAAGACTGAGAGTGCGTGAGGGTCTATTTGCCCCCGGTTAAATTGCACCCACAGACCGAATGAGCAGTCACAGTCAATCGGACGCTTGACCGATTTTGGGTGATTTTTGTCCTGCTGTCCTGCAGCTTTTCCTTTAACACTGACCTGCTTTCTTGACATAGTTTTTTAAGTAGGCCACTGGTCCTGTTTTTAAAATTGTATTAGATTTGTACTGCTACAGTTGTTACATTTTATAAGGTCCCCATGGTCACTAAGGTCTAAACATACAATGAGAATTTTAAGGAATAGTTTGCACAATAAATATTAGAGATATATAAGATATACAAGTTATTTATTTAAAGACATTGTGTAGTTATTTACTTATCCCGTTTCTGTAACACTTTACAATAAAATTCGATTTGTTAAAATTAGTTAAAGGGATTTTCACCTACAAATTTAAACTTTTAATTATAAACCGCTAGAATTGAAGAGCTCAGATGCGAAACCCTTTACGTGCGCTCCGACATGTTTTCTTGTAAATAAGAGTTTCTTATGAGATTCAGAATGGATTCTGGCCAACTATCTGCTATTTCTGAATGGCCTAGGCTGGATTTAAAGTGAATGTATTTGATGAACGTATAATACGCGTCGAGAGCAATCGATTAATATTAGGGCTGGGCAAAAAATCGATTTTCGGATTAATCGTTTTTTAAAATGTGGTCGATTCAGAATCGATTCTCAAAGAGCAGAATCGATTTTTTTCTTTCATATTTATTTCTGCAAACATTGAATGAAAAATTAACGTTAATCGAATTACTAGTCTTCTTCACTAGATGTCACCCTATTTTTTGCTTTGCGCGAGGTTACTAAGGAGCGAAAGGCAAGCCTGTCATTCATTAATTCAGTGGTTAAAATGGCGGTGAACAGTGCTTCATCGATTTTAATAATTAATTACCCACTTGAAACATGCTGTTCACTGTTCTTTTTATTAGTATAGTATTTGTATTTAATCTATATTTATTGAGTTGAATCGAGAATAGAGTATAAAAACTGCCCCGAGAACCGGAATCGAAAATTGAATCGAGAATCGAAATCGAATCGATTTGACAGCTTGTGAATCGAAATTGAATCGATCTGGAAAATCTGAATCGATACCCAGCCCTAATTAATATCATGGTGGCATTTAGCGGATTTTGCATCTGAGCTTCTCAATTGTTATTTGAGTCCAGTATCTTTGAAATATTTTTTTATTAAGTATATTTACAGCAATCACAAATAGCTAGAAATATATAAAATAACAAGGATAATATCATTAAGCATTTTCATAATATTTTACAGTAATTAATTAACAATGCATAATGATTTCTGGTTTATTAAAGAGATGCATCTGTAATGCTGCGTTCACACCAGCCGCGGAGGCTTCAAGCGCAATAAGTCAATGTGAAGACGAGTTGATGCGCGTCTGGAGGTCTTGCGGCTGAATGAGGCGTTAAGCGTGGCGCCATTTACGCAAACTAGATGCGTGAATGGCACGAATGAAATGCGCGAGTTAAAAAAATTGGAACTTTGGTGGGAAAACGCGCCGCGTTAACCAATCAGGAGCTTGCTCTAGTAGTGACGGGATTACAGGAAGCGAGTGGAGTCACAGAAGCCCCTCCCATGACGCAAATTTCTGCGTAAATGTCTCAATGACTAGAATTTCATGCCCGGCTTTCACGCGTGAATGAAGCGAGTAAACTTAAAATGTTCAAGCGGCAAACTAGACGCGGTAGACGCAAATTTGACGCCTCAAACGCGGCTGGTTTGAACCCACGGTAATAGTTATTTGCATAAGATTGTGTTGCTGAATTACAGTTGATAGAGGTAAAAAATGTATTTGCTAAAATATTTAACAACTCAATAATTTAACAACAGATAATGATACAAAATAAATGTCAGTATTCATGAGTAGGGTTGGGTATTGCGACCAATTTGTAGATTCGATTTGATTAGAGTCTTTTGTTAATGGTTTTGATGCGATTAGATTTTGATTCAGTCCAGTATCGATTTGTTATCAATATTGCAATAAAAAACCCTGTGTTTTGCAGACAAAATGTCCCATCATGTTTTAATTTCCATTTAACTGTGGCAGTGTCATGAGTCGAAACCCCCTGTCCAGTATCAACCAATTTAAGCAATAGCGTGAGACAAACCCATTCATTCATGTTTGCTCCATTGTGTTTATGATGACAGTGCTTCCCTGAATTTAAATCCAAAAAAATTCACATTTAGGGAAATCTAATTGTACTGACAAATGCTTTACTTAATATTTCTTTAGATAGATCCATCTTTTTTAGTCATTTTTCATTAAATGATGTGATCTGATGAGTTCAAAGGACCTTTCTACTCTTGTTTGTTTCCTTCCATGATTACTGGTAGCACAGGTGTCGTGCAGCTCTCTGCTGGGTCATAAAGTACACCCGATTTCTTACAACATATGCAAACATATGACTTGCTGATTTGTCCTGTGTTTATATGAAAATCTGATTTACTGGCTTGTTTTATCTGAACTAAATGAACATTTATCTCACAAAGCCAAATGTGCCATGATTAATGTTAATGTTATTTATATGTTTATGCGAACAAAAGTGCACTTGCATGTAAAATCAATTTCAAATTTGGTTTGCATCAGTATTTTATTACATTTCTAAAAATTGTTACCAAAACCACGATAATATTGATAATCGTGGCGATTTTGGTCACTGTACCCTTGATGTATATACTGTTTATATCGTTTGATCTAGGGCTGAATATTGGCAAGGGCCTCACGATACGATACATGTTGCGCGGTACATCGTATCACGATACGCCTCAGTACAGCCACATATTGCAATACATGCAATACTTTTTTTATCAAAAATTTGAAAAAAAAATAGAGCTGAATAAAAAAACACCAAAAAACTTTTTTTAAAGCCAAAGTGCTTCCACTCGTAGGCTTTGAAAGCTGCATGCGTTTTTAAATTTTCTGCCATTTTCTCACTCCTCCTAACTTCTGAGAAATTGGTGGAAGAGGTCGTTCGATGCACAGAGAGCGATTTTATGTTTATTTTTTACCATTACTAGAGATAAAAATATCGATGGTAGCACATGGTAGTAAAGACTGGGTCTGGAGATGCGTGTTTGACGTCGTGTCAAGCTACGCATACCGACGTATGACATCAGTAACATTACCATGCGTGATTCAAAAACAAACAGATAATTCCGTGGGACCTCGCTGCAGCAACCCGCCGATCCGCGCAATGCGCAGCAGCCCGCCGATCCCGTGAAGCCGGCCACAACTCACATCACTGAGGCACTATGGTTTAAAAGGATGCCGTGATTTTCGGAAATACAGTCAGTCAGGTGCAAAATGTACAGCGCCGTCCAAAGTTCAATGGGTTATCATCTCATATTTAAACATCAAATGTCAATAGATACCAGAGAGCCATACGAGCATTACCATTACATCTTGACTGAGGTAAGAGGACGACACGACACAGCTAAACGCTAAAATGATAGCAAAACACTTGAAACTTGCTTAATGTTATGAAGCTTGAGCTTTGACTGGATGTGTTTAAAAGTGCGCTGTTTTTGATGCACATCCACAAAGGGCGTTTAACTTTCTTTTTTTGTTGAAAACTTAGTTGAAGTCTTGCATTTTATGCAGATAGATGCACGTTGTACATTTATGTTGTATGAAGGCTTAATATTATGCAGAGTGCGTCATATAGAAAGCGCTTCGGTTTGTGTTTATTAACCCTTTAGTTTCACTTCATCACGCAGCTTTTCCTGTTAGAGGTTTCTGTTAAAAACATTTTATTCATTAAAAATCTAGTATGTGTTCATTGTTCTGTCATAGTTTCTTCAAAATTAAGTTTTATTTGAGTGTTTTTAATAAAAATATTTTCATTTTCACCATGACGTGTACCCCTTTGATTGCCCCGCCCCCAGTTAATCAAGTAATCGTTCTTCAGACCTATGGATTAATCGAAATGAAAAAATGACATAAATGCACATCCCTAGTATTGATATTTTTGCACAACCCTAGTGTCATCTCTAGAACCAACATATTATTACAAATTCGTTTACTTTCTGAATTGCATCTTCTGAATTGGACTTCTTTTGCATCTTCTTTGCTTAAATATTTAAGTCAAGGGCTAAAACACTTGCAAATGATAAACTTTCGCAACGATGTAGCACTGGCCCGTCCTTGCAACAAGTCACAGTTCTGTCAACTGTCCCAAGCATCATTCACGCTTGGGCCATTGGGCACTCCATACAAATCCTCCCTAAAGTAAAGCACGCACATACAGAATCGATTCAGGGATTTCACAAATTGATAGTTTTTTTTAAAATAGAAGATCGATTAAAACCAGAAAATCTATATTTTACCCAGCCCTATACATGAGGGTGAAATGGCAGAAAATTTGTGTCCAGAATTTCTTTTTTTTTTTTGATGATTTGCATATAGTTTTGTGTATGTGTTTGTGGGCATGTGTGCATGAACCTGAAACTCGATATGTAGGAATGACTTTGTTTTGGGCAGAGCAACATGGCAGAAATAACTGACATAGTTGGATGGCTGCAGAGCATGGAAAGCAGTCACCTGTAAATACAAAACTTCACGTTGTACATTTTCATCAGAGAGAGAGTAAACCAGGATATCACACAGCTAAATCAGCCTGTGAGGCATATTGTGAAAACCAGTGGTTAAATTTAACACACAAGTTATACAGTTTATCCAGCAAAGCCGGTAATACAGCACTGACGGAGACAATGTTTGACCTTTTCTGATAAGTTACAGTTAACATGTTTTGACGTTCTTGTAAGGCGGTGATCTAAATTCATGCAAGCAGACTATTTTACTAAAATAGGCCTGAACTTTAAATAGCATCAGTGTCGGGGGGAAATAACTCTCTTAGTTTATAATGAGACCCCGTCAGATGATTTTTATGTCCAGGCTTTCCCTGCAGTTGGCACTACATCAGTGTGGTTTTGGTGTGCTGGTTTTGCTGTTCGGGTTGGTTGTGGTTTTGGAGTGAATTTAGTTATGGCCATCACTGTGAATGATTTTTTTTAGAAGATTGCTTTTTATTAAGCATTTAAAAATGCAAGTTTTTCGTTTTTTCTACAATTCATCTACAATCGTCTATCCAAAAAAATGCCAGTGTGGCAAAAGCGTCCGCCCATTTTGCCAAGCGATCCTCCTTGACGTTATCCGAGCATGTCCATTCGCGTTTTCGGGCGGGAACGGCACCCATGTGATGACAGCGAGTGCAAAAGACTGTCGGAGGAGCTGGAACTAAACTCTTTCCAGTACATGTAATCCACGCCACCTGGTCTCATCGAGAAGCCTTCCTTACTTTGAAAGGAGAGCTAGAAAATCAGGCTGTCTGTAAAGATTGTTTCCTCGCTGTGAGGTTCAGTAAAACAAACAGATTATTGAAGTATTATGCTCCTCTTTATTCTAATGCCTGTGGTGATGTAACACCTTTTCCTCGCATGTATGGAAAATCCACCTCAGCTTTGGGACTCGCTGTGATTAAATCAGATTTTCTTGGCACACTTAATTGGGATTAACTCGAATATTCCTACTTTCCCTCTGTCATCGGTAGTTTCGCTGCAACTTTCTTTTTTTTATTCGGTAGGGTATAGACGTCGGTTTTGGTGTCTTCTTCAATGTAAACCAGTCGGGTGATTTTCATGAAATCCAGACTTAATAGGTGTCCAGCATCAGATTTTTTTAAAAAGCCATTGAAGCCAATTTTTTTTTTGCACATATAAGATTAAGGTCTGAACTTACTATAAACATTATTTTTAGAGGATTTAATTTTTTTTCTATAGAATTAATATAAATTTTTTAGATTATCATTATAAAAAATTATCATTACCGCAACATGATATTACATTAAATATATGCATTTTCAAATGTTAGTTCCCTGAGGGCTTAAACAATGATTGAAAAGTGTTGCGGAGGATGAGAAAATTGGTCTTGGACACATTTGTATTAATTTACCAATGATCACCAAATAGCACATGTTTCTTTACTGTAAATGTTTATAGTATAACATGCACTGAAGCTTTTTATTTTTTAGATTTTTTAATTATAAATATTTCCATGTCGAAGAACCCAAATCTAGTCATGGACACGTTGCGGTAATGAAAAATTTCCCCTCAAATGTGGAAAAACAACAAAATTGGTTTGTATGATGCCATTTGAAATCATGTACAAAATAGTTCATGAACAGATGTTTGTAACTGTATGCTTCTTATTCTGATACTCTTACTTTGCATTTTCTTTATATTGGGTACCAATCAATTAGTTACAAACCAGTTAAGTTGAAATAACTAGAAATTTAAGGGCAGTCAAGTAACTTCCTTTTTTTAAAAGTTAAACCAACAAATCTTTAATTTTTTTTACAATGTAGTGAAATTGATTTCTACGGAGCCCCTGAGGTGACATTGGAGTAAAAAAATCTAAAGTTTAGTTTCATGTGTCACTTGAAACGTATATGTGCTCATGTGAAACTTAGATGTGCTCACGCAAAACCTTCATGTGCAGAATTTTAGTTTTTTAAGTTTATCGCGTGTTCACGTGAAACTATCATGTGCTCACATGAAGCTATCGCGCGTGCACGTGAAACTTTCGCGCAATAATTTCACTTGAGCACACGAATAACTTAAAAAATTATCTGCACATGAAGGTTTCGCGTGAGCACATGAAGGTTTCGCGTGAGCACATGGAGGTTTCGCGTGAGCACATGAAGGTTTCGCGTGAGCACATGAAGGTTTCGCGTGAGCACATGAAGGTTTCGCGTGAGCACATGAAGGTTTCGCGTGAGCACATGAAGGTTTCGCGTGAGCACATGAAGGTTTCGCGTGAGCACATGAAGGTTTCGCGTGAGCACATGAAGGTTTCGCGTGAGCACATGAAGGTTTCGCGTGAGCACATGAAGGTTTCGCGTGAGCACATGAAGGTTTCGCGTGGGCACATGAAGGTTTCGCGTGGGCACATGAAGGTTTCGCGTGGGCACATGAAGGTTTCGCGTGGGCACATGAAGGTTTCGCGTGGGCACATGAAGGTTTCGCGTGGGCACATGAAGGTTTCGCGTGGGCACATGAAGGTTTCGCGTGGGCACATGAAGGTTTCGCGTGGGCACATGAAGGTTTCGCGTGGGCACATGAAGGTTTCGCGTGGGCACATGAAGGTTTCGCGTGGGCACATGAAGGTTTCGCGTGGGCACATGAAGGTTTCGCGTGGGCACATGAAGGTTTCGCGTGGGCACATGAAGGTTTCGCGTGGGCACATGAAGGTTCGCGTGAGCACATGAAGGTTCGCGTGAGCACATGAAGGTTCGCGTGAGCACATGAAGGTTCGCGTGGGCACATGAAGGTTCGCGTGGGCACATGAAGGTTCGCGTGGGCACATGAAGGTTCGCGTGGGCACATGAAGGTTTCGCGTGGGCACATGAAGGTTTCGCGTGGGCACATGAAGGTTTCGCGTGGGCACATGAAGGTTCGCGTGGGCACATGAAGGTTCGCGTGGGCACATGAAGGTTCGCGTGGGCACATGAAGGTTCGCGTGGGCACATGAAGGTTCGCGTGGGCACATGAAGGTTCGCGTGGGCACATGAAGGTTCGCGTGGGCACATGAAGGTTCGCGTGGGCACATGAAGGTTCGCGTGGGCACATGAAGGTTTCGCGTGGGCACATGAAGGTTTCGCGTGGGCACATGAAGGTTTCGCGTGGGCACATGAAGGTTTCGCGTGGGCACATGAAGGTTTCGCGTGGGCACATGAAGGTTTCGCGTGGGCACATGAAGGTTTCGCGTGAGCACATGAAGGTTTCGCGTGAGCACATGAAGGTTTCGCGTGAGCACATGAAGGTTCGCGTGAGCACATGAAGGTTCGCGTGAGCACATGAAGGTTCGCGTGAGCACATGAAGGTTCCGCGTGAGCACATGAAGGTTCCGCGTGAGCACATGAAGGTTCCGCGTGAGCACATGAAGGTTCCGCGTGAGCACATGAAGGTTCCGCGTGAGCACATGAAGGTTCCGCGTGAGCACATGAAGGTTCCGCGTGAGCACATGAAGGTTCCGCGTGAGCACATGAAGGTTCCGCGTGAGCACATGAAGGTTCCGCGTGAGCACATGAAGGTTCCGCGTGAGCACATGAAGGTTTCGCGTGAGCACATGAAGGTTTCGCGTGAGCACATGAAGGTTTCGCGTGAGCACATGAAGGTTTCGCGTGAGCACATGAAGGTTTCGCGTGAGCACATGAAGGTTTCGCGTGAGCACATGAAGGTTTCGCGTGAGCACATGAAGGTTTCGCGTGAGCACATGAAGGTTTCGCGTGAGCACATGAAGGTTTCGCGTGAGCACATGAAGGTTTCGCGTGAGCACATGAAGGTTTCGCGTGAGCACATGAAGGTTTCGCGTGAGCACATGAAGGTTTCGCGTGAGCACATGAAGGTTTCGCGTGAGCACATGAAGGTTTCGCGTGAGCACATGAAGGTTTCGCGTGAGCACATGAAACTTTCGCGTGAGCACATGAAACTTTCGCGTGAGCACATGAAACTTTCGCGCTATAATTTCACTTGAGCACACGAAACTAAACTTAAAAATAATCTGCACATGAAGGTTTCGCGTGAGCACATGTAGGTTTCGCGTGAGCACATGAAAGTTTCGCGTGAGCACATGAAAGTTTCGCGTGAGCACATGAAAGTTTCGCGTGAGCACATGAAAGTTTCCCGTGAGCACATGAAAGTTTCCCGTGAGCACATGAAAGTTTCCCGTGAGCACATGAAAGTTTCGCGTGAGCACATGAAAGTTTCGCGTGAGCACATGAAAGTTTCGCGTGAGCACATAATTTTTGCTCCATGTCCCCTTAGGGGCTCCACAGATTTCAAGGGCCTTGACGTTAACAAAGTTTGCTGCATTTGTCAACAAACATTAATATTAAACAAGCCAGAAATTGCATAATATCATGAAATGTAACGTAACACTAGTGTTGTAGTCAAGACTACCTAAACCGAGACCAACTCATGACCAAGACCAGGACAGGCCGAGACCGAGACAAGACCAAGACTTTTTAAGGGTCGAGACAAAGTCAAGACCAAAAAAGGCCGAGACCAAGTCAAGACCAAGACCAGTGCAAGTCACTGCATTAAAACACTTATGATAAAATGTGGAATATGCATATGATTAGCCACTTCTCGTCTGTGTGTGTGCATAAGCGTGTGTGTGTGTGCGCTTGTGTGTGTGTGTGTGTGTGTGTGTGTGTGTGTGTGTGTGTGTGTGTGTATGCCATCAGAGAAGTTGATAAAATAATCAAAGACATTGCAGATATGTGAGATACGTGTCAGCGTGGCAAATTGGTATGGTGGCCAACACCCCACCCATCGTATGTCAAAAAATTGTGACGTCTGGCCTTTGCAGTAAGTTATATAAGCATGTGTTCTTAGTGAGTTGAGAATGCTATGATGTAGATGTGATTGTGTTGAAAAACGAAAAGCCCCTTGAATGACTTTGATGTCAACTTGGGTTGATATTTTCATATCCTCGGCTCTGTCCCAATAACTAGTGGGTTTTCTTCATAGGCAATGTTTTATGTTAGATCAATGAACCTGAGTACTTGGGGTGGAAAGAGTACTGAATAATCGTACTCATGTTAAATTATTCGTTACTTTCTAAAAGTTTACCTTTGTTGTGCATATTTGCGATATCTCAATTAGTTTTGAAACACTTTATTGAAATGTTGACTATAATCTTAAATACCTTTTCATCTGAAGGTTTATGGATAAATGCTTTAAATTATCTTCATAGATAAAAATAATTCGGTACATAACTTTGGATCTTTAGACCGCAAAGTAGCTCACTAGATACTAGAACAATGTCACCGTGTCATTACTCATGTTATTTCTCTTTTGACAGTTCAAGCCGGTGAGAAGAAACCAACACGTTGGCTGGATTACGGCCATCAGGGCCTGTGAACATCTGAGAGTCTACTTTCTTGGTCTCTCCACTAATCTTTCCAATCAGCAGTGGATGGTGAGCGGCCAGCGAGACCCAGAGGAGCTGTGAGGTTCAACTCACGTCCTCACTCCTTTTGTGATTGGGCTACTTCTCTTCTCTACTTTCTTCAGAGCTGTCAACGCAATGACGTCTCGCAGTCGGCCAGGTAAGAGCTCCACGCTCCCTTTCATTTCTCCTCTTGGGTTACCCGTCTCCGATCGAGATAAATCCACGCAGGATTTATCTCTACTCCGGTTTAAATTCCGACTGTCCGTAAATAAACTTTCTGTGCTCCAGAAATGTGTCATTACAAACCAGTTGCTCTTGCAGGAGGATGATAAGGTTTCTTTTTTGCAGGAATAGCACATGATTTGGACCTCAAGGGTCCTTGAGCATTGAATTGCCAGAAAAGCTTTCTTGATTCTTGCTCAAATATCTGTCCCTCTTCGCTGCCAAGGCTGCCCTGTCCAACTGTCGGCTTGTGAAGTTTGATTATTCTTGGAAAAAGTTGCGAGCTTTGCCATTTTCGTGTCTCTCTTTATCTCTTTCTGCTTATATTTTCCCTTTCGTGTTCACGTAGGAAAAGGTCACAGAGTTTCGGGTTCTTTGGGTTGAATTGTTCACAAGAAGGATGAGCACTTAATAGCCGGACAATAAACGCTTTCATCGTCTTTTAGCTGCAGAAGTTCACCTCAAGAGGCTGTGGGTGTTTTTAGCACGCAGACCCTTCACGTAAATCACTGTAACGCACGGCCTTGACTCGCTTATTACTCGCTATATAATGTTTCCCATAGCAGTACACTAAAAGGCACCATACATAATATAGTTTGTTAGCTTAACTGTTAAGTGTTTATAGTTGCCAAGCAACAAAGCAACTTAGCATATTATTGTAGAGTTTATGGCCACAGGTGTACGTTTATGTGGATTTTACAGTCGCTTTGGATGTAGCTAATCCGATCTGTATTTAATTGCTACTTTAGAAACTGCACATTAAGCTTACACTAAGATAATGACCCATATGAAAGTACTGTGGTTTACTTTAGTATTTACTATAGTAAATTATAGGACTGGGTGGCATATCAAGTTTTGGTAGCATATCTGTTTTTTTCCAGTGGGATACGGGATGAGACAATACCGATGCAAGCTTTCCAACCAGCTCGCATGTTGTGTAGCTACATATTTTAGCTAATGCGTTTATGTTACCAAATAAAGTGTTAAGAGAATTAATTATCTGTTTTATTTATACTGTACAATACTTTAATAGTTACTATGGTAAGAAGCGAAAAACAAATGGTAATAGTGAATAGTAATTTTACTTCTGTTTGCTATATTTAATACTCTAGTACAGGGGTTTTCAAACTTTTTGTGTGTGTGGACCACTATTTGTAATCAAGAATTTTCACGGACCACCTCATAATACTCATTATAAAATATGTCTACACATAGTCCTGAATTAATCTGCACATCTAAATAGTCTTACTAGCACTAAAACTATAACTTGTCATCACATCAGTACAACAGGTTTCTTAAAATAAGTTTACTGCACAAAACAGCTGCCACATATTCATACACTAATCCATTTTGTACGTCACTAAACTTGAATGTCACGGCCGAGCGCCACTGGCCTATTTTAGTAATCACACAATAACTTGACAATTTAATTAAAAATGTATATCAATATTCTTATATCAATATTATTTATATACATATTCTCAGTGTTGGGAAAGTTCACTTTCTACATGAACTACTTCAGTTCACAGTTTACAAATTTTAAAATGAACTAGTTCAGTTCATATTTCAAAATTTTGAACTAGTTCACAGTTCCGAAAATGAACTAATTTAAAAATAAAAAAAAGATTGCCATTATAGCCCATATAGAACCACAGACAGCAATTATTTCATCTGTTTTTACACTGAAGCTAAATGCGTCAGATTTCATCTTCATGTCCAACTTTAAATCCTTATCCAACCAGGGTTTACATTAGCATTGACTGTCTTTTAATTTTTGTATTTGCTTGCACATAAGTTACCTTGAAAGGCTAGCCGGGTGGGGGTCGCACCCCGGGCGAGAAGCGCTGCTGCGAGGCATTGCGTGTATGACAACTCGCAGGTATTGCACACCGCACGTGCATGTTAAATAGCGTGAGCTAGTCAGAGTCTATTTCAAGATCCAGAATATGCGTTAGCAGCCTATGTTAATCGTTAACGATTTAGGACAAATATGATGTTATTTAATGTTAAACTATTTGAGTGGCGCGGCAGGAATATCTGCAGCATCTGTGTTGTTTTGATGACGCATGCAGCGTGACTGGTGAACACTGACTGGTGGCGGTGTTGCCAGATTGGGTGTTTTTTCCGCTACACATTAAGGCCTGTTTACAGTGTGTTTTAGTCGGGTTTTCGCCTGGAAGAATATAGAAATCTGGCACCCTATTGAACGACGTTAAACTGAAAGAGCGCGCCGTTCACAGGCACCAGAATCAACGAGTTCACAGTAACATTTATCAGGCAGTAGTACAGTACGTTCAACTTTTGTTCAATGAACTCGTTCAAGCACAACACAGCATATTCTCAAAATATACATATTCTTATTTTGCCTTTACACGGACCACCTGCAGTACCCTCACGGACCACTAGTGGTCCGCGGACCACAGTTTGGGAATGGCCGCTCTAGTACACTGCTGTATTTTTTCCAGTGGGGATTAAAGGAATAATTTTTTTGTCCTGATGAATACAAAGGGAGATATTTTGTGAATATTTGTAACCAAACTGATCAGAAGCCCCATTGACTTCCATAGTATTCCTACTATAAATTTTACTTCTGTTTACTATAATAAACACTCTAGTATACTATTGTATTTTTTTAGTGAGGATTAAAGGATTAATTTCTTTGTCCCGATGAATCAAAGGAAGATATTTTGTGGAATATTTGTAACCAAACTGATCAGAAGCCCCATTGACTTCCACAGTATTCCTTTTTTCTTCTTTGAATTTTACTTCTGTTTACTATAGTAAATACTCCAGTATACTGTATTTTTTACCAGTGTAGATAAAATGAATAATTTCTCTGTTCTAATAAACACAAAAGGAAGATATTTTGAGGAATGTTTGTAACCAAACCGATCAGAAGCCCCATTGACTTCCATAGTATTTTTTTTCCTACTATAAAATTTACCTCTGTTTACTATAGTAAATACTCTAGTATACTATTGTATTTTAGTGAGGATTAAAGGATAAATTTCTTTGTCCCGATGAATCAAAGGAAGATATTTTGTGGAATATTTGTAACCAAACTGATCAGAAGCCCCATTGACTTCCACAGTATTCCTTTTTTCTTCTATGAATTTTACTTCTGTTTACTATAGTAAATACTCCAGTATACTATTGTATTTTAGTGAGGATTAAAGGATAAATTTCTTTGTCCCGATGAATCAAAGGAAGATATTTTGTGGAATATTTGTAACCAAACTGATCAGAAGCCCCATTCACTTCCATAGTATTCCTTTTTTCCTTCTATGAATTTTACTTCTGTTTACTATATTAAATACTCTATACTACTGTAGTTTTACCAGTGTAGATAAAATGAATCATTTCTCTGTTCTAATGAACACAAAGGAAGATATTTTGAGGAATGTTTGTAACCAAACTGATCAGAAGCCCCGTTGACTTCCATAGTATTCTTCTTTCCTACTATAAAATTTACCTCTGTTTACTATAGTAAATACTCCAGTATACTACTGTATTTTTTACCAGTGTAGATAAAAGGATTCATTTCTTTGTCCTGATGAATACAAAGGAAGATATTTTGAGGAAAGTTTATAAACAAACCGATCAAAAGCCCCATTCACTTCCATAGTATTCTTATTTCCTACTATAAATTTTACCTCTTTTTACTATATTAAATATTCTAGTATACTACTGTATTTTTTACCAGTGTAGATAAACGGAATAATGCATTTGTTCTGATGAATACAAAGGAAGATTTTTTGAGGAATGTTTGTAACCAAACTGATCAAAAGCCCTGTTGACTTACATAGTATTCTTTTTTCCTACAATGAATTTTACTTCGGTTTACTATAGTAAATATTCTAGTATACTACTGTATGTTTACCTGTGGATATAAAATTATTATTTTTGTATTTGTTTTGATAAATACAAAGAAAGACATTTTCTGGAATGTTTGTACCGAACTGATCAGAAGCCCCATTGACTTCCATAGTATTTCCTCCCAACTGTAGATGTAATTGGGGCTTCTGATCATTTTGGTTACAAACATTCCAAAAAACATCTTCCTTTGTATTCATCAGAACGAAAAAAATTATAATAATAATACAGATTTGTAACAACATAAAGGTGAGTAAATTGTGACAGAATTTTTATTTTTTGGCAAACTATCCCTTTAATAATTAAGAAACTGATTTGTACCCCTTCTGAGGAAAATGTGAGTGTTGCTTGTTCGTGCAAAAATCCTCACTACATTTAATTTACATTTAAGTAAATGTAAGTATTTTCTACAGAGAATATTCAGGAATTTTTGTCTAAGCAGTCATGCTTTTTGTATCGGACTTGTTTGCTATGCATGAGCATAGTCCGTCATCTCCCTCTATACTTGTATTAAAGAATAAACTCATCTTTCAGGGGCGGTTTTTTCAGTCCAGGGCTGATGTAATGGTTTTGTGCTTTAAGAGCTGGATTGGCGATTTGGATGCCTGATGTCACCTCTCGCACATCCCGCCCCTAATCCGCTTTGGGTCCGTCAGAGCAATTTCAGCCCGGATCGCCAGCATCAATCTAATCTGGTGTTTCTCATCAGAGGAGGGCATTTCCTCATCTCTCTACTCATTTTTCTCAACATTACAGTCCTTCAGCATCTGTTGTCCAGTCAAGTCGACTTTATTTGTATGCTGTTTTATGCAATACCAATTGTCAAAGCAGCTTCTACAGAAATTATACAAAGTTCAACAAATCACATCTGTACATATAGTAATAAATCAGTGAACACTTTAGGCATTTACTGACGTATATAGAATAGCAAAACTGATGTGGTTTACATATCATCTTTAAACGGTACAAATCATGCACAATTTAAGCTACTTTCTATGCAATAATGCACAAACTGCACACATAACATCATGCATGCATGTTTTGCATGGAAGTGCCATGCACATTTTCAAGGGAATATAAAATAATCTTTTTGGACTTGTTTATGTTGGCTTACATCACATGAGTGATGTATGCACTGGATTTGGTAGACATTGTTTTTATGTGTTCGTAAACATAGACCTTGTCTATTTTTTAATAAGGTTTTCGGAAATATTGCCTCATGCTGGGTGGTGCCGCAGTGTTTTGGCCAGCAGCCATTTAGAGTTTTGAATATTTAACATTCATCTTAGATTTCATCTCTTTGGTTTATTTGATGTGTATCAGAGCAATATTTTAAAAACACCACAATGCCGACTGTTTCACAGAATCTGTGACAGGATTACATACAGTATTTTCAGTCCTTAAAGGAAAACACCACAGTTTTTCAATATTTTACTATGTTCTTACCTCAACTTAGACAAATTAATACATACCTATCTTTATTCAATGCGTGCACTTAAACTTTGCACAGCGCATCGTGAATGTCTTCGCATTTAGCCTAGCCCCATTCATTCCTTAGGATCCAAACAGGGATGAATTTAGAAGCTACCAAATACTTCCATGTTTTCCCTATTTAAAGACTGTTACATGAGTAGTTACACGAGTAAGTATGGTAGCACAAAATGAAACTTTTGTTTGGAGCCATAGGAATGAACGGGGCTAGGCTAAATGCTAACACATTCACAAAGCGCTCTACATAGATTAAAAGTGCATGCATTGAAAAAAGATATGTATATAATTCAATATTAATTCATCTAAGTTGAGGTAAGAACATAGTAAAATATTGAAAAACTGTGGTGTTTTCCTTTAACATTTTTTTTAGACCACCGCCCAGTGTATGGTTTTTGCCACAGCTGCCCTAACCTAACAGTATGGTGATTATTGGCTCCTCTCATCCCTTGAGCCACATTTAATGAACCCCATCTGATTCACCAATAGAGATGAATATCACTCCGCACCAATGCCCGTCTCTAGACTTTAGATGCCGTGTTTCATTGGCTTTCTGTGCAGTTGAAGGTGCAACTGCTGGATAGCATGATGTACTTTCATTTCATCTCTCATAACTTTCATCTGGTTGTATTCAAATTCACGCCTTCTTTCGGGAATCAAGGACTGGAGCATAGAGAATAGATTAATTGGGATTGCATTGTTTATATGTCTTGGTTTAAGGGCCTGCACAGTCGGGCCCGCCAGGCTGACGTCAGGGATGTTTGACTCAGGCTTTACTGCTCCAAACAACTGGCCATAATGGTGTCTTTGCCCCAGGGCAGGTGGTTGGGGAACGCAACCTGATCCAGATGCAGACACTAGTGTACCAGTACACTTTTAGCCGAATAATGGAGCTGTAAACCTGCTTTCTCTTAATTTAATCTATGCACCATCCTGACACCGTTGAGTGTTAGAATTGCTGGACTCTTTTGAAAGGGTTGTGCCTGATTGCCTGATATCATTGTTTATATATAAGATATTTGCTGATTAAATATTTTCATGCTTTTTGCTTCGATTCTAAGATGAGACTGTGGAAGAAGATGTCTTTTTTGATGGGAGGACAGCTTTGGGTGTTTAAAATGTTAGTCATGTGTTCCCGTAGCAAAACTGGTAAAGCATTGTGTTAGCAGCACAATAGGTCATAGGTTTGATCCTAGAAAGCATGCATAATGATGAAATGTATAGATTGCAATGCACTGCAAGTAGCTTTAAATAAAAGCATCTTACAACTGCATGAATGTTAAATGTATATGTCTTTCAATGTTCCAGTTCCTACTCATTTGGATCAGTAAGAGGGCATTACCACAATGTAAAATAAAGTAAATCATTTTTAGCCCATATATATTTTGTATTTTTTATCTGGCATCTTGTTGGGCTTTGTTTACGTTTGCTGGAATCTCGTTGTAGAAAACATGCAAAACATCAAACTATTAAACCAATTTGTGCTGGAACAACTATTCTGTTTCCCAGAGTTTAATTCTGATATTTTAGTTATATTATGTGTAATCATCGTCTGCTTGGCTTTCCGGGGGAACATTTTTCAGGGAATTTTTTAGTTCCTATAAAACCCAGATCCATGTCTGCTCTTTCAGACTGTACGTCTGTTCATTAAATAACCTTGTGCAACTCTTGCCGGGCAGTTTTACAGACTCAAAGCTATTTAAATTTCTGCATAAAGAAATATTAAATATGTGTTCTGAGTTTGTCACATCACAGTTATACGGAAGAGGATTAGGGCCACTGGTGAAAAAATATTTGAATTCTGAGTTTAAAGTCAGAATTCTGAGTTTAAAGTCAGAATTCTGAGATTAAAGTCAGAATTCTGAGATTAAAGTCAGAATTCTGAGATTAAAGTCAGAATTCTGAGATTAAAGTCAGAATTCTGAGATTAAAGTCAGAATTCTGAGATTAAAGTCAGAATTCTGAGATTAAAGTCAGAATTCTGAGATTAAAGTCAGAATTCTGAGATTAAAGTCAGAATTCTGAGATTAAAGTCAGAATTCTGAGATTAAAGTCAGAATTCTGAGATTAAAGTCAGAATTCTGAGATTAAAGTCAGAATTCTGAGATTAAAGTCAGAATTCAAGTTTTTTTCACCAGTGGCCCTAATCCTCTTCCGTACAGTTATTAACTCCTTCCCCGGTAGCCGACAAGCAGTTGTGGTTTTGCTGTTTAACAAAATTGTGACTGAGGATTTTTCTGTGTAAATGAGTGGTTTTTCAATACGCATCTTTTGAAGGTGCTTAAAATCTGTTGGAACTTCTTTAAAAAAAAAAAAAAAACTGTGAGATTGTTCTTCATCATGACAACTGTTTGTAGATCCGGTTTCTCAGGGCTCTTTATGTCCGACATATGACACATTTTTGGCCTATGTAAGGACAAATAAGTTGTGAAGTATCTCAAATTTTACCTAGCAGAGGCAAAACACGTTCCCCTCTTGTGATTTTGGGTGGTAGTTTTTCTTCGTTGCTCAAAGGTTTTGTTGATATCACAGGTAGGTTCTTCTCTTGGCTGGAGTTCAGTGTCTCTTGATCTCGCAGGCCTGAACAAGCCTCTCTCCTGCCGTGATTAATTGTTGGCCGTCTGAACGGTGGAGATCTTGCGTCAGTAAATCGTCATGAAGGCAACTCGACTGCTTGAAACACAAACACACAGACACGCTGGGCTGTGACCGAAGCCAGGCAATAGTTTGAGCTTTGCCGACCCGTTTATTTAACACCCAGATTTTATTAGATGAGATCCAGCCACAGGTCTCTCTGGGCCCTTTAATCTGTGAAAAGCCAAGCCATGGATCTACAAGTAAGGAGTTTTTCTTTTCTCAAGCAAATGAGGATAAATTTATATAACCCAGTGAGGTTTTGCAAAAAGAGATTTGAAAGCAGATTTTTTTTCAGTATTTTACAGCTTTTTGAAGATGTTTTATATTCATGCGTGTTTTGAAATCCCTTTTAAAGGTTGATTTTTTTCTTAATGTTTATTTTTACAATAAAAGCAATAAAAGCTCTTTTGTTTAGTGTATAATAAAATGTTATTTTTGTTTAAATCGAATGTTTACGACACACAGATCAAAGATTGCTTTATTGTGGCTGCTTGTTTAAATTATGAACTTGGCTAAAAAGTTGTGGTTTTGTCTCAAACAGATACATTTTGAGATGTACTAGTAGTGTGTAAAAGTATTTGGCAACCCCAGCTTTGTTGTATAAGCAAAGTTTTAATGAAATTTTTTGTTTTTTTCTCTCTTTATTAAAGGGCTAGTTCACCCAAATATCATCATGTTGTTACAAACTTGTATAAATCTGGTTGTTTTAATTAACAGAGAGGAAGATATTTTGAGGAATGATCAGAAGCCCCATTGACTTACATAGTAGGAAAAATGAATACTATGGAAGTCAATGGGGCTTCTGATCGGTCTGATTACAAACATTCCTCAAAATCTCTTCTTTTGTATTCATATTTTAAAAGAGATAGTTTATATGGTCACTATAGCATTGCCAAAACAAGCCATGGTGGCTTAAGACAGTGGTTCTCAAACTGGGGTCCGGGGCCCCCAGGGGGCCCGCGAGATGGTGCCAGGGGGCCCCAGTTTTATGACATTTTATAAAATACATTCATTTATCATGAATTCTGTGTAATTAAACCTAAAAGGAAATAAGGCTACTAACCAACAGCACTACTTTGTATAACTTAATATGTTTTGTTTAATTAAAATGTTAAATTTTAGAACAGTTTTTTGTCATAAATTTTCTTTGGGGGGCCGCAAAGGAT
This sequence comes from Paramisgurnus dabryanus, assembly GCF_030506205.2. Taxonomy (NCBI): domain Eukaryota; kingdom Metazoa; phylum Chordata; class Actinopteri; order Cypriniformes; family Cobitidae; genus Paramisgurnus; species Paramisgurnus dabryanus. The sequence goes on from NC_133351.1 coordinate 5,287,392, forward strand.
TGCACCGTATACGAGGGGGGCCGCACGTGGAAAAAGTTTGAGAACCACTGGCTTAAGACTATTGTACAGTACTCCATATTATTGAGCTGACAAATGGTTAAAATATTACACAATATATATATTTTTTTAATTTTATAAAAGAGCAATGCATAACAATATTTCTAGCATAGAGTTTTTAGGTGTTTTTTCTCTATCCAGTTAATTTAAGCTCATTACTCATATAGCAAGCCCATGGAGGACACTACACTCCTGCATACTATTAGATTTGGTGAGGTAATACCTGCCGGAGGTAAATCCTGCTGTATGTTCATGCAGAAAGACGGAGTGTTGAAGAAAAGGGAATCAGACCCTATTGCATTGCACAGATGCACTGAAACCCAAAATATCCCCTGATCCTTTTTCAGCTCCAGTTCTGTAGCAGATGGTTTTGAATAATTCATGTCAAGTTTGTGGGAAGCATTCTGCATCACATTTATCCTGAGGACTGTGAGATTTTATCATTTTCACCTAAAAACTCCTCTTCCCCGAGCCCACAGAAGTGTGATTTGGTGTCGAGAAGTGCAGCAATTTCATCAAAACAATACTGGATTCTCATGAAAGCACTTCAAACCAAAATCAAAAGACAAAATGTATTTAGCATTTATTTATGATGCTTATTTTAGCAGAATTAATACATTTGGTATTAAATCTCATGAAAGCACTTCAAATCAAAAGACAAAATACATTTTGCATGTATTAATGATGCTTATTTTAGCAGAATTAATACGTTTGGCATTAAAAACATTGTTAAGCACCTCGCCCATTACTCATCATTGCTGTATTGTGTACAGTCAATAATTTTTTTTAAATATTTTTTAGTGCGGTTCTTCATTATATTCTCATTACTGGGATAGATCAAAATTAATATAGATAATGTTTTTATGTTTTGAGAATTTGGTGTTTAATTGTTTGATCGTTTATTACATGTACGCCACACTTATATGAGATTAAGCACATCAAAGCAATCAGCATCAATCATGACATCTTATTCTGGCTATTGAAAAAAGTTCCAGATAAGGATGACAGACAGAATCTGTGGACGTTTTTATTCTGCACAAATTTTAGGGAAAAGTCTTCAGAATTATGGTAATTCTGCAGTAATGGATTTAAAATAAAATAATGAATTTAAAATATATCAATAAGAGCTGAGAGTACAACAGTCTTATTGCTGAAATTATAACCAAATTATCCAATGTGTATAAATAACAGGAAAAAGCCCCACCTCTATGCCCACGTTTCTGAAACGCGGCGATTTGTACAAAAGTCATTGTACAATGAAAAGTGCGATGTGCTCTGATTGGCCAGCTATCCAGTGCACTGTGATTAGCTGAATACCTTAACCGTGTGAAGGAAATGTTACGCCCCTTATCATATTTGGGATATCTGTTCCTAAAGCAAAAATGTATGTAATTAAAGTGATGTGCAATTGTGGGGGCATGTTTGAATCAGGCGTTTAAAAAAAGAATATCTCTTTTGGTTTAAAGTGCACCTATTTCATTACTAAAAAACTACGTTATTTTGTGTATTTGGTATAAAACAATGTGTTCGCATGGTTTATGGTAAAAAACACATTATTTTCCCCTTCCCTTACATTTTTGTATATTTGATATCTCTGATGTCAGCCAGAAATGTGACACTCTTTACCATGTTTGAAAGATTCGGTCACAATGCAATGCTAACAGGAGTTAACTTACAGGCTGTGAGTCAAAGCGGGAGGAATTATGATAATGTTGGTCTTTACTACAACACCAATCCCAGGAAGTAAACTGTTGCCGTCCGTGGGTTTGTTTTAGTCCACGAAAAGAGATTTACGTTGGAGATGATAACTCGCGTCATCGTTTACTTTGGGGTTTTACGTTTTGCATATCGTTAACATGTAGGGGAGAGCGGGGCACAACCATTTTGGTTTTGGCTCAATCATTCAAAAATATTTGAGTTTGATTAATTATATTTTTACACAAGCAACACACACATCTCTGCTACAAATGAACATTTGAAGTTTCTTTCTAGTACTTACCATTCTTGGACAATTACACCAAACGTGACGGAAGTGCAAACGTTACAACTTACCCCATAGGTGGGGAGAAAAAGCAACACATCAAAGTCTGATTTTAGCCATTCATTTCATTATGATTTCAATCTTTGACGTGACCTTATTCAATCAATATTAAAGAGAAATGAACTAAAATAAATTTGACACACGATTTTTGATAAGACAGGCACATTTATTTTGTTGGCAGCCAGCAATCATTCATGTGTAGCTTATTAAAAACAACGGCAAGAATTAGGCTAACGTTAGCGGTTTTCATATCGTAAGTGCTAAGGGGTTATTTGTAACACAGCGTTACAATTAACCCCGTTGGGACAAAATATTTTCAAGCCCACCAAAAAGTTGCTTAGAGCTGCAGACATATTTCAAAACTATGCTATGTTTTAGTCAACAAGAAACTGATTAATATGACATAGCATTGGATTTGGTATCTTACACACCCAACTTAGAAAACGAAAAAAAAATTCGTTCATAAATAATTATCTGGAAAAACATTATACATTTCCAATAATTTGTAGGAGAGCGTCTTTTGACAGCATAAAAAAATACCAGGAAAAACAAAACGCTCAACCTTGTGCAACAATGTAAACAATCTGTGTTACAACTAACCCAGCATTACTTTTTGCCCCGCCAACCCTACTAATACACACTTACACGCTAGAGGAAATGTAAAATCGTGAATCGGATAATTGGTGCTCTTTAATCTTTGCAACGATCTACTATATGCACAAACAGTGTTAACACTCTAAATTATGAAATCTGATCATATGACTCCTTTAAATATACTCAGGCAGACGTAATATAGCAGTAGTTATTGTTTCATTTTTCAGTTAAATACCAGTTTCACTTCCACAATAATATGAAACAAAATATTGCTTTATTTAATGGTTCATTCTTTTTATAATCTCTTATGGAAATCTGTGCGCTAAGAAAACCGGTGGAACAAGTACGTCCTAAAGACCCTTAACCCTTTAAAGGGTCTGTGGCTTTGAGGAAATGGATTACTAAAGTTGTGTTACCGGATCCAAGCGTGTTTGTTTAAAGTGTGTAGTGGTCTGTAGTGTTTGAACAGAGCTGTAATCAGGACGTGGTTTTAGGGCATTGTAGGTATTTCGGTGTGAGCATTGGTCTGTGATCTGTGAAGTGTAAAATTAGTGTTGTAAGGTCACAAAAATGTCATTGTCATTAGCCGATGAGTGCTCTGAAAAATTTGCCATTGTCGAAAGGATTTGTGTGCGCAAGATGAGAGGGCTGGGATGTCTAAACACAAAACCTCTTTAGAACAATGGATATGACGAGAGACTAATTAGATTTATAAGCCGTTGTTGTCTCATTTGTACGTTTTCCGTAATATCCAATTCGGCTAATCCGATCCGGGATGAAATATGCCAGCGTTTTGCCTTTGTAATGAATTTAAGACATTCCCCCGAGCTACGCTTTGTCAAAAGAAAAATTAACAATTCATTTGTGAGTTTATTCATAATGCAAAAGATAATTCATGGATTTTTTAAATCGGTCATTTAATTTTTTTGGCATCATCACATTCCTTCCCTTTTTCGGACTCGGTTATAAAAATCCTAAAACCCAGCGTCTGGCCCGCATGTGCCACATGAGAATGGTGGAACAAACGGCTAATTGCAAAGTTAAGGGCATTTTGACATAAACACACACTTGCTGTGCACACCGTCATTAAAAGCGTGTTTTACGACTGTGGCTAACACACATCAAGGCGAACGTATGCAAGTACGTCTCCCAGGCGAGTTCGATTAAAGCTCCAGAGACCAGAGCGGGGAGGCCGGTCTCGATGGATCAAGCTGTGTTATTACGAGACAGACGGATGGCCGGCCAAACCCAACTGGCTTGCCACCTCTGTAAACCAACACTTGTGGGAAAGGCACCAGCTTCAAAGCCCCACAGCCAGATGTGACGAAATGTTTTCTTGAAATAATCCTCAACATTTCTTGTTCTTAATGAGCACGGTTGTTTCACAGCTCTCAACAGTTTGTTTCCATTTCCTGTCTGAATTGTGCAGACTTTTGTCATGTGCTTTGTGTTTAGGATGGGCACAGTGCAGATGGCTACAGTTGTGCACATTCTTTGCATTTTTCTTAACGCAGTCATGCCACGAGGAAGCAAATATTTGTATTCTAATCTTTGATAGGTTTGGGGGAAATCTATTACCGTGTGTAGATGGTGTTCACGTTGAAATCTTAAAGCAGTGGTTGTCAAACTGAAAAGATGGTGCCGGGGGGCCCCAGTTTTATGACATTTTATAAAATACATTCATTTATCATAAAATGATGTGTAATTAAACCTCAGCTTTAAGATTTGGTCCATCACTACTTGTAATACGCACGGCTCTGCCATTTCCCTTTTCTAGGGAGGTTGTTAGGTGCGCAGGGGTTAAAATCGCATAAAAAGATCTGTAGATTAATTGACAGCTCTAATGATAAACTAAATTATTACTGTGTATTGTCTTTGACCAACAGTTTAAGTGTACTTGTGGAAGAAAAATAAAATGGTAAAAATGGTTTAGTTTCACCCTGAAAATTCTGCCTGTGGTTTCTGATGGTCCACACAAATTTTTCTTTTATTCAAAATCCATCCTGAGGCTTGTTTTGTTCTTGCTACATGATGCCAAAAACACAATGTTGTCATGTTTGTTTATACACGGATGACTCGATGAACAAAGACAAATGAAGGGTCTAAAGATGCATCTCGTTCATGGGAACTTGACTCAACAATGCATGTTGTTTTAAAAACTGCTTTGCAAAAAACACAGCGAGTTAAGGGCGAAACTCTGCAAGATGTTATGGTACAAGTTGTCTGTTTTCTGACCAAACATTGACAAAAGTCAGATAGAAAGAGTTTGAAATGTAAAGCTGACCAACCGCAGTTTGTTTTGGTTTTAGGTTTTGTTTACGGGTTCATGTGAAATAACTGATAATAGACTGATGTAAAAAATTATATTTAAATAACAGCACACCTGCTGTACAGAAAACACACGTTTTGTAGAAAGTAGGATGAGGATTTATGTCCGTCCAAAAGTATTCCAGGGAGTGGACGTTGTTTGTCTTGAATAACCAAGCAGGGAATGTAAACGGCAGTCGCTGGTACCTTGATAGAAATGAAACTTTCCAGATATTAATCCACAGATTAGCTACAAAGAAAAAGCTGGATGTTGGTTTTACTGTTACACATCGTTTAATGTTTTGTCATTTGATAAAATTGACGTTAGGAATATCTCTCACTGCGTAAATTCAACATGAAACATGTGTTGTAAAGAAGCGTCGAGGACGTGTCTGACGCGAGTTAACTTGTCAATTAAGAGAAACCGCTTCTATTCCAATGGCAAGTATTTCCGTCTTCCCACAATACCGCTATTATCCACCTCTGCAACATATAAAACCTGGAAGTATTGCCCTAGGGCAAACAGCTGTATGTCCGTGTATGTTTTGAGGATCGCTCTCCATCTGATCTCTATCAAAAGTTCTTCAAAAAATTGAATTATCTGAGCATTTTGCTTAAAATTTGGTGTTTTTGAAGAAACCTACCCATATTTGAGAGGTGCAAATGAAGATTTGTTTTTGAAAGAAGGTCTGTTCTTTCATTTGATATATTGTATGTTTATATATTTTAAGAAGAACGTTTTCTGGGAGGCATTAAACTTTTGTGAAAATCATGAAAAATGCTGGTGCTGGCTGACTACTTTTTAAAATTTTTTTAAAACTTTAAAAAAGTTAAGCTCATAATTTTGCACAGTCGGCAATAAGGTATCAAGTCAGCTTACATTATTTTTAATATAATGTTAAATTCAGATATTCTTGTTAGATCCATCTGTTGCATTTACCAGATAAACGCAGAGAAGCGTTTTTTTCTGCAGCCCCAGCATTACTGTAGATGAACAGGCTTTCACCGGAGCAGGTAGGCTAAATATGGTTGTCTAAATTTGTCAAAGCTATTTTTTTTTAAACATCTATATCATCCAACTTTAATTGCTGCTCTATTCCTTGCTCAGTCAGCAGAGCATTGCAACATGCATTGCAAAAAATCATGGCTTCGATCCCAAGATATTGATAAAAATAGGCTATGTCTTGAATGCACTGTGAGTCACTTTGGATAAAAGTATCTGCCAAATGCATATATGTAAAAGAGGCTAAATAAAACTTTGTTTAACCTGAATATGAAAACCTCTGGTACTCTTGCAAAATTCATGAGTGCAACGGCCCATCCATTGAATGCCAAAAAGCGAGAGCTTGTTTGGTAACGTTTGAGTAATGAGCTGTTTAGCACCAGTCGGTGATGTATTGTAAGTGTAACCAGGTCTAAACTTGAATAATGATTGCAGGAGTCACACACGAACAAACTTCTGAGTAGGTTTCTGTGCGCCTTTACCAATAAAACTCTTAGGAAAGCAGACTTGTCTAATGGAGTCTATGACTACTTTTAGCCTGGCATGAACCCACATCTCTGTTCTTGAGTAAAATACGTGCCACATTCCCGATGTTTGTCATATTTTCCTGTGTAGTGTCGTGTGTTATGTGTTTGGTTAAACCAGTACAGATGTCTTGCTTTCTGCCTGCGTTTTTCAGCATCTTCGTCTGTTTCTCCGCTGTGTTGTGATTGGTGTGACCTTTCCGAGTGATTACGCCGACTGCGCATCAGTTAGATGAAAGCATCTTTGACCTTCATTGAGCCATGAAAAAGAGATCTTGTATAAGAGCAGGGATTCCCAAAGTGTGGTGCGCGCACCCCCAGGGGTACGCGAGCTGCCACCAGGGGGTGCGCGAGAGGAAAAATGTAATGGCGACATAGAAGGGGGTGCGCAGGAAAAAAGTTTGGGAACCCCTGTATTAGAGACCTCTTTAATTTTATGAATTATGCCATTATTGGCGTTATACATCAGAAGTGACTTGCCTTTTTTGTCAAGCACTCTAAAATATTGGAGATTGTCAGTATAGTGCTAGCTGTACACCATGCTGATGTAGCTTTTAGTTATGTTCTGTTACCAAATCTACTGAGTTGCCTTTGTATGTCCCAACATGGGTGTTGAATGGTAAGGCGTAGGGATGCACTGAACGGAAAATTCTTGGCTGAAGCCGAATAAAATGAAAAACTTTTTTTTTACATAAAATAAAAACATTTCTTAATAAAAACTTACAAAAAATATATCTTTTATTTTTCATTTTCCTAATTATTTTGCAAATTTTCTTAAGTTACATTTTCAGAATGTCCTTTTTTCTATATTTATTTCACATTATTTAACAATGACTTTTTCTTATTCCAGCAGTCATTATAGGGCCTTTTTACACCTGATTACTTTTTGAAGTGATTTCATTACTATACCTAAAGAAACTTGCAACAACGCTTATGCAGCACTGTACTATATGTTAAGCAACAGACGCGCGTCTGCGTGCAGGGTCAAGCACGAGCAGAGAGAGAGAGTGACTGCGACAAGATTGACAGAAAAAAGCGCTCAAGCGCTTTCTGTTTAATATAAGCGTGTTTGTAATTGTAGGACTTTACTGGTTTTCTGAAGTTTTTATTACATACTGCTGACGCTCTTTGGTGTACTATGACATGAGATGAAGAGTTAAAGTCTCTTGTTCTCCGTGGTTGTGCATTCATTAAAGACCTCATTGTTCGGCAAAATTTATTCAGCCTTTTCACTGTTCGGACATTTGGTGCATCACTAGTAAGGAGCATTATTTGTTTTATTGTGGTTACATTTTTGGAAATTGCAATCCCAGAATGCACTTTAAACTAGAGATATGTTAATAATAATTACTCTTGTACTTTAATGAATCGAAAGCCTAAAGTGTTGCGTAAAGTTTACAAAGGAAAAAATGACTCTTACCCTATACCCTATAATATACCCTAATATTTGAATGTGCTGTATATTTTAAAAACCATGACATCGCTAGTCTGACAATATGCTAACGCTAGACTGGGACAATACAGTACTTATCCCGATACCAAGGCCACGATATACCGGACAATGGGTCTCATTCACTAAGCATACATACGCACAAATTTGGACGTTTTAACTTAAAAATCATGATTCAACAAAAACTTCCATACTATAATTAATTTTAAACGTAAACGTAAGAACAACTTAGACCACACGTAGGGCTGTGTTGAAAAAATCGATTCACCGATTCTGAATCGATTTTCATATTATTTTCTAAAGATCGATCCATAACTCAGAGAATCGATTTAATAATGAATAACTTAAACTTGCCGCGTCATTAAAGATTATATCACTTGCTCACCGCGACACCGTCTTTCACCGTCGTTTTGATATTCTCTTGTAATTAAATCATTTAGTTTCGTTAGAGAGAGCAAACACTAAGAACTGAATGTGTCTGCTGCCTGAATTCAGCGGAGTTGAACGCGCATCACATCACAGAGCAGCAGGTCTCAGATTTCATTTATTTCTGTCAGTGTGCGAGGCAGGCTGACTGACCGACCAGACGTTGGCAGAACCCGCGTTCTTACTCGTTTTTGTTATAATATATATATATATATATATATATATATATATATATATATATATATATATATATATATATATATATATGATTTTTAATACAAGCGAGATGGTTTTGTTGTTGTGTTTATCATCAAGAAAAACAATAAACCCATCATTCAAGCAGCGCTTTATGGAGAAGTAGCCGGTTGCTCTGCTTGGGACTGGCGGGTTCTGTGAGATGTACCTTGCACACATTGACTCAAGCACTTAATTAAACCAGCTGTTGCACTCGCATTGCACGCAAATTCATACGCGATTTAACGCAGCTTACGCAAGCGCTGCATTTAAACAGTTGCGTAATTCAAAAGTGAAAGTAAAATGCGCACGTCTGCATGCGCATTAAGCCCACTGGTGGGAAGATTCTGTCACCGTAGCAACACTAGATTGAATTCACGCATGCGCGCGAGGTGGAAGGACATTAAAACAATGAACATGGCGGTCAGTAACGTTAAGCAAGCGGTTGTTTTGAAAACTCCAGAAATGCAAATAGTATCAATATGTTGCATAACTACAGTCCTGTAATTCAGGTAACAGCTGGAAAAAAATGCTTTTTTCAAAAACACTAATCTAAATCTCGGATCGAATCGAATGATCATAATCGATTCAAGATCTTGAGAATCGGAATCGAATCGATCCTTAAAATTTCAATCGAAACCCAGCCCTAACCACACGTGCACAATAATCATGAACATTATATATTTGATTATTGTTTGATTGATTATAAGTTGTTCTTACGTTTTTGCATACATTTAAAATAAATTTTAATATGAAAGTTTTTGTTGAATCATGATTTGTAAAGGGCGATTTATAGTCGTGCGTAGGTCCTACGGCGTAGCTACGGCGTAGGCTATCCGTAGCCTGTGCGTAGCTCTGCGTAGCCTGACGCGCACCTCACAAAATTTCTAACAGCGCGTCGGCTCTACGCGGACCGTAAGCGCTGTGATTGGTCCACCAAAACCCCTCCCAACAGGTAAAAAAACTGCGTCATAGGTATTTCCGTTTGAGAAGGTGAAAACAAAGATGAGCCAAGTTGAGGAGTGATTTAACTCAAACTGAAACATAAGTCGCTGTTTATTTACTTCCATCATTGCTGGTCTTCTCAAATTATAAACAACAAGTTGCTATTTCTTCTTCGTTTGTGGGTTAACTTGCTTAGCTTCTTCTTCTGTGACGACTTCTGCTGCTACTGTGGTTACACGCGTGATTACTGCCAACCAGCGGTTTCGCGTGTGTTTGCACGTCGACGCGGACGGCGACGCACAAGTATAAATGAAAACCGACGCGGAACCTACGCCGTCGCTGCTACGCCGTAGGACCTACGCACGACTATAAATCGCCCTTTAGTTACAACGTCCGTACACACATTTTACGAACAAATTCGTGTACGCACGCTTAGTGTATGAGACCCATTTTCTTTATTTTTCTAACCAGCGTTGTAACAAAAGCAGCTATATCAATGCACAACTCATTCACGACGGTGTATCTTCCTATTGATATTTTGATCAAAGTACTTTGCCAGACAACAATAAAATGAAACGGAAATCATCTTCTGTTTGATGATGTAAAATCTGACCTATCTGTCTTTACAATTGTTGACTCTGCTTTACTTACATTGTTTTATTATCCACTTAAAGTACTTTTCACTTCCTCAAACTGTTACTAAAGTGGTCACATGTACTAAATGCTAATAGTGTAAACACAGCGGTTATATCTCAAATGACTGTAATTTATTATTCTGTTTGGGTCCTTGTTACATTACTCAAACAATATTGACCCAATAAAGTATTCCTGTCCCTTCGGTGGCATTACAATGGCATTGATTTGATTCCCAGGGATCACACAAACTCATAAAATAAGTAAGGGATAATGTAGAGGCAGCCGGTAGTTATCGGGAAATAAGCCCCGACAGTGTGATCAGGACCCGACGCGAAGCGGAGGGTCTTGTATCACACTGAAGGGGCTTATTTCCCGATAACTACCGGCTGACTCTACATTATCCCGCTTATTACACGGCTACTTGTCACATAAGAAAAAAACTGGACATGAATATGAATTTGAAACATTTTATTGGCATATTTGTTTTAAATTAACATTTTTATCCTTCCGCGAAACTTTGCACAGATGCATAAAATGATCGTAATACCTTATTAAGATCCTCTGCTTCATACTTGTCTGTCTCCATTTTTTTCTCTTTTAGCCAGTCTTTGAGAAGTTTTAATGCCCATTCTGTATTTTTTTGTGTGTTGGCTTCGTAGCTGTCATGCTCTATTTTGTCAAGTTCAGTCTCAGTAAGCTCTCTGTGTCTTGTCGTGGTTGTCCAGTGTTTGTCACAAGATGGCGCCAAACAAACAGTAATCTTTATTGGCGCGGAGCGATCTTACTCGTAAAAGTAGTCCGGCTATGCGTTATTATTTTGGAGCGGTTATTATTCGAAAAGAACGAACCTGCAAATGTCTCAACTGACCAATCAGAATCAAGCATTCCAGAGAGCCGTGTAATAATCAACTATAAGTTTCTTTGGATAAAATGCATGTTGATTAAAAAAAGCTTAAAAATATTTTACAAGCTCTGCTGTAATTTGTATTCATCTTAAACTTTTTACATTTTTCTTTAAAAAAAAGCAGCATGTTTGTTTTTGGGACTAATGGTATTGATAGTATGGAGAATCATTAGTGGAGTTTTTTAAAATATATTTTTAGGGGCGGGGACAGGGTTTAGATTAATCCAGGACTAGGTCTTAGTTGTACAAACATCACTAACGAAAAACAATACTGGTGTGCATCTTAAGACAAAACAATGGCACTGATATATGTTAAGATGTCAGTACAAGGTGTTTTTAAGCCAGCTCAAGCATGCATTTTAGTCTGGGCCTAAGATAAGTCCAGGAAACTGTCCCTTAGAGTTTCAGTGATGTTTTAATAAAGACAAAGAGAGAGTTTGTGTGCTCTTGCGTTTGTTGTGGGGGTTAAGGAAGCTAATCTGTAGTCTGATAGTGTGCAGTCCTGCTTGTGTTCATTTTTCTTCTGTAGATAAGACCACAGGGCTTCAGAATCACTAGTCTTATCTGCTTCCAGCTCCTCACTGCAGGTCTAGGGCGGGATCGGGTGCACCACCTCACATCCATCAGTAACATGACGGCGGACCAAAATAGCACCATGCACCCAAATACCTGTGATTACTCAAACTAAACTCAGTTTCAGATTCTTGGGCCTAAAACTCTTTAAATTGTTTTTTAAATGCAAAAGATGCATGTTGTAAAGAAACCCCATAAGACATATCGTATTAGTCATGTTAACTTGAATACAAGTTAAAGATAACTGTTTACACTCAGGAAGAGTTTATATTAGAATCACGTAGTTTAAAGAACTAGTTGATTTTGAAAGAAAACAGTAAACCGTTTGCGTGGTTTGATTGGTATATGTGCGTCATGAATTTTAAAGGCTGTTTAACCATTTAAAGACCCAATGAGGAAGTGGAGGAAAGGAATAAGTAAACAGAAAAGGGAAATGTTGCTGCTGATAGAGCAGTTTCCTGCTGTAAAGGAGACGATGGTACGGCTCATTGGAGTGGAAGAAGATGATCATAAATGCCACAGGTCTGCGACAGCAGACCGGCTTCACTTCTGCCTTTTTAGTTCATTCACAATGTTTTATCTTTAGCAGATTTAGCAGACACAGAGACACTTGAGTGATCTGTATCGGGGAAAAAGTAAGGAAAAGGCCTTAAAGATAGTGGGGGATGTTTCTCATCCTCTACATGGCAAGTTCCAACTGATGCCTTCGGGAAGACGTTATAGGCAACCACGAGTAATTAGGAAGGTTTACCAATTATCATTTGTGCCAAATGCTGTCAAGATTTTAAATGGTACTGATTGATGTGTATTTGTTTTTTCTATTTTCTTTTCTTTCTTTTTTTATTTTTTATTTTTTTTATTGTATTTTGTTATGTTATGTGTTGTTGTATTGATGAATGTGAAGCCAGAGACAAATTTCCACTACGTGGACAATAAAATAAAGTAAAGTAAAGTAAAGTAAAGTATGACATGCACATAAAATGGATTTCAGCCGCTGGCTTAACTTGCTTTTATAGTGTTTTGATACTTTGCATTTATGATGCTTTTGATTATGTTATGTTTGATATTTAAAGACATAAACACGAGTTTTCAAGGGATTTTTAGGATTACGTTATATGATACGCCAATTTCAATAGTAGGATTTGATTCATAACAGTAAGTACAGTAAGTTCTTGTCTAGCAAGCCCAATGCTTAAAATAGTCATTAATCATCTACAATGATCTTTATTTGTACATTTTCTGAGAGGATGCTTGATTTTATTCAAATATGCGTGAATTCACATGTTTTAGTTTCGGTTTTAAAACATGCAAGAATTAGAAAATAAAGTGCAGGACCTGCTTGATGTTAAAGAGATAAGGTTCGTAACCTGCTTGATGTTAAAAGAGGAGTTATATATATTATAAAAAAAAAAAAAAACTTTTCTTATTTGTTTTGTTTTCAGTAAAAAAAGTTAATAAATAAAAAATAAATCTAGTTTTTAGACAAAAAATATCAAATTTAAGTGATTTTGGGCATAAAACAAGCAAAAACATCTGCCAATTGGTCAAGCAAAGTTTTCTTGAATTTTTCTTGAATTTAGTGCTTAAGAAAAATGTTCAAGATTTTTTTGCTTACCCCATTGGCAGATTTTTTTGCTTGTTTTATGCACAAAATCAATTAAATTTGATATTTTCTTGGGTCGTTTTGCTCATCAGGAAAAGCATCTTAATTTAAAGGTGACATAGAATGATTGAACGGGGTATTTATCCTTGTTCTGTGATGTGACATGTAGACAAAAAAATTTGTTTGGGTCTTAGAAGCTTCCTAAAAACCTCTCTCAGATAGCTCTATTAGGGTGGGGGATTTTAAACAAGTGGTTTTGCACCTATTTGGCTCCCCCTACTGGCTTAACTTGCAATCTCATTACTGATTGGC